>NC_054481.1:5424483-5596983 GCF_017639515.1 Carcharodon carcharias | reverse complement strand
GGCAACCTGTTTACATCTTGCTCGATTTTTATTTCCATTAGCTCCACAGATGGTAGCCGGATTTACTGTCTCATCATCATCCATTTCACACCCTCACACAAAGCCGAGATCTACCCCATGAATCACAAAATCCCAAAATAGCTTCAATTAAGATGATAAGATATTTAACAATCGATGGTTTGTCGAGTTGCTGGGAAGTATTAAAATGGATGCTGGTCTGCACTATTCCTGAAAGCCTTCAGCGATGGAAGCTGGTGCCTATCTTCTGCTGAATATTCTTTCGAGCTGGTTTAACAGAACAGCTGAACTCAGTTCTCCTGCTTTTCATTTAACGAGTGGGACACAGCCAAACACGAAGACTGATAACCATGTGTTCATTATTATTGTACTGTCGGAAATTCTGTATTGATTTTGAATTTTGGGAATATGGGAACCCCTTGGGACATGGCTTCAGTTCCATTTCTTTGCCTTTTCTCTGTACTCCTTGGTGCAACAAAAATCTGCTGCTCTCAGTCTTGATGATTTCAATTATCCCGCCAGACTGGAAAGGAGGGATCCAGCTTTCCGCCCATCATTTTGTGAAAAACTGATTTTATTCCATTTCCCGATCGAAATTCAGGATTATGCTCCCTCATTCTCGATTCCACCATCAAAGGGAAGAGTTCTCTGTACCTCAAATTCGTTTATCATTTTAAACACCTCAATGTGGTCACCCACTCACCCACCCACCCAACCCTGGAACAAAAAAAACCCCAGTAAAAACTGGGAAATAAGAGCACTGGCCTGAACTGTTTCTTCCTATTGGGTGCCCCTCATTCCTCTAAGCACAAGTCACTACACCGAAACATTTGCAGAGGAACAACATTTAACGTTTAGAAATACAAGGTCATATATTTAAGGGGAGATTTAACCCTGCCGGGCTAGTGAAAACCAGGCGAAGCAGCAGTCAGAGTTGCCCAAGGGCAGAATCCTTGGGGTTGGCGAGAGGGGCAGGGTCCACTTGCTGACACGTAAAATGACGCGCTGTGATGTCAGGCGTGTGTCCCTCAGCTCCGCTCCTCGGGGAGATTTCTGCGCTCTTATGTGTACATGCGTGAAAGAGCGCAGGCCCCAACTCAGCCTTCTCTACCCCACCCCCCCCACTCCCACCCCCCCGCCCCAACCACCACCGGCCGCCCGCACAGGGGGAGCTCAGCGCTTCCAGCTACGCGTCATGCTGGCCCGCCCACATAAAATGGCGGCATGGACCCGATCGCTGGCGGCGATCCAACCCCCCACGGGGAGAAAATTCACCTGCACTGCAGACTACAACTTTAACGTGTTCTTCTGAGCAGACAAGAGGAACACACGCACTGTAAATCAGAGGCGACCTCCACTAACCAAGCAGACTGAGCTCTAATGGGATGGGATCTTACCCAGTTTTGAAGATTATCTGAGGTTGTGACCAAAAGCGGGTCCCAGGGGTTAAGGGTTAAGGGGGAAGAGGCAAGGAAGTGCTGTCAAGGCTATAATCAGATCAGTCATGATCCCATTGAATGGCAGAGCAGGCTCGAGGGGACAAATGGCCGGATCCTGCTCCTATTTTGAGTCCTGAACCTGCAGATGCCTGGCTGGCTTCTTATCACCCACCTCCCGCCTTGGTGGTCCGGGATGTGTGGGCCGGTTCTTGCCAGTTGGTGCCATGTTGCGCAGCAGGTGGCAAGTGAAGCACCGGGGAGATAGAAAATGGGTCCTAGAGGCACTCAGAATCATTTTCTTCTTCAGTTCACTGTCCGGAGGCAGGTCTGACCCACAGTGCCACAACCTCCACCATGGGGAGGGCAAGGAGACAGGTTCCAAATCCACCCCAGCCAGAACAGGGCCTGAACCCTGTGTTGTTAGCACCGACCTGATCCATACAGCCAACTGACACCACCCACCCTCCCAACCCGCCCCCCCCCACCAAAACACGGCCCTCCCCCACCCCCTCATCACCCACCCTCCTAACCCCCACCCACCCCCGACACGGCCTTCCCCCACCCCCCATCACCCACCCTCCCATCACCCACCCTCCTAACCCCCACCCACCCCCGACACGGCCTTCCCCCACCCCCCATCACCCACCCCCCCATCACCCACCCTCCTAACCCCCACTCACCCTCCCAAACCCCCCCCCACCCCCCCATCACCCACCCTCCCATCACCCACCCTCCTAACCCCCACCCACCCCCGACACGGCCTTCCCCCACTCCCCCATCACCCACCCTCCTAACCCCCACCCACCCTCCCAAACCCCCCCACCCCCAACACGACCCTCCCCCGCCCCCATCACCCATCCCCCCAACCCCCCTCCACACGACCCTCCCCCGCCCCAATCACCCATCCCCCCAATCCCCCACCACACCACCCTCCACCGCCCCAATCACCCATCCCCCCAACCCCCCACCACACAACCCTCCTCCGCCCCAATCACCCATCCCCCCAACCCCCCACCACACGACCCTCCCCCACCCCCATCGCTCACCCTCCCAAACCCCAACCACACAACCCTCCCCCGCCCCAATCACCCATCCCACCAATCCCCCACCACACAACCCTCCCCCGCCCCAATCACCCATCTCCCCAACCCCCCTCCACACAACCCTCCCCCGCCCCAATCACCCATCCCCCCAATCCCCCACCACACAACCCTCCCCCGCCCCAATCACCCATCCCCCCAATCCCCCACCACACAACCCTCCCCCGCCCCAATCACCCATCCCCCCAACCCCCCACCACACAACCCTCCCCCGCCCCAATCACCCATCCCCCCAATCCCCCACCACACAACCCTCCCCCGCCCCAATCACCCATCCCCCCAATCCCCCACCACACAACCCTCCCCCGCCCCAATCACCCATCCCCCCAATCCCCCACCACACAACCCTCCTCCGCCCCAATCACCCATCCCCCCAACCCCCCACCACACGACCCTCCCCCACCCCCATCGCTCACCCTCCCAAACCCCAACCACACGACCCTCCCCCGCCCCAATCACCCATCCCCCCAATCCCCCACCACACAACCCTCCCCCGCCCCAATCACCCATCCCCCCAATCCCCCACCACACAACCCTCCCCCGCCCCAATCACCCATCCCCCCAATCCCCCACCACACAACCCTCCCCCGCCCCAATCACCCATCCCCCCAACCCCCCACCACACAACCCTCCCCCGCCCCAATCACCCATCCCCCCAATCCCCCACCACACAACCCTCCCCTGCCCCAATCACCCATCCCCCCAATCCCCCACCACACAACCCTCCCCCGCCCCAATCACCCATCCCCCCAATCCCCCACCACACAACCCTCCCCCGCCCCAATCACCCATCCCCCCAATCCCCCACCACACCACCCTCCACCGCCCCCACCGACCACCCCCACGACCCTCCCCAGGGAGTCCAGGTTTCTGTTGCAACATGCCCTTTTAAATGCACGTTGTAGTCCGGAGCTATGAATACTGATTGTCGAGGCGCCGATTTTCTTCCCATCACATGGCTGACCAGGAGTCTGTCCTGCTCTTACTGCCTGAGATTGGCGTGTCTTGGAAGGATTTACAAGTTGATACTCAACCTGCTTGGCCATGAGGTGAACGCGCCTTCTTGGCTATCAAGCTGTGGAGTGGGACTCGATCCGGCTGCACAGTAGCAGCATCAGTGTGTGTACTATCTACAAGATGCACTGCAGAAACTCAGCAAGGCTCCTTAGACAGCACCTTCCAAAATCACAGCCACTACCATCTAGAAGGACAAGGGCAGCAGAGAGATGGGAACACCACCACCACCACCTGAAAGTTCCCCTCCAAGTCACTCACCCATTCTGACTTGGAAATATATCGCCGTTCCTTCACTGTCGCTGGGTCAAAATCCTAGAACTCCCTCCCTAACAGCGCTGTGGGTGTACCTACACCACACGGACTGCGGCGGTTCAAGAAGGCAGCTCACCAACCACCTTCTCAAGGGGCAATTAGGGATGGGCAATAAATGCTGGGCCCAGCCAGCGACACCCAAAATCCCATAAGTGAATAAAAAAAATAAAGTTCCAGCTGCATGGTTGAATTTCTAAACCTTAACCTTCCTCCTCCTCCTTTGAGATCTTCCTTTAAACCCTGCCTTCTTGACCAAATTTCTAGCCCCCTCCTAATTTCGCAGAGGGGTCTGTTGCTTTTCGTCTGAGTACATTTCTATGGAGCACCGTGGGAGGGTTTTCTGCATGAAAGATGTGACAGGAATGCAAGTTGTTTCGGTTGCTTGTGAATGTTATATTAGGAGCCTATGATTCTTGCACATTTTTCTAATTCTATTCATTTTGCATAAAATTAGAAAAATACATTTTAACGCTGCTCCACCAAGGAAAGAGATTAAATAACAATGTAAATCTTGTCTCACGTCTTATTTTTCCCCCGATGTTCAGCTGGATACTTAGAGGGCATCACCTCAGTCACTTCACCATCATTTAATAACAAAGCAAAAAATGCTGGTAATCCTGGGAATAATCTGCCAGTTGATTAAGAACAGGTTATAAATATCAGGTGAATAGGAATATCATTAAGTCACAATATATTTACATTATATTTTGTCTAATTAACTACACCTCCCTGGACTGAAAAGGACAAAATAATCCACCATCTGTTGACCTCCAGTTGTTTATAGTTTTTTGCATCTTTTCAGCTTGTTAAATGGGGCTCCTACAATCAATTAGGCAGTAAATCAGATGAAACAGCACCTCAGAGATTACTGCAAAGCCCATCAATCACTATGTGACCCATTCACAATTGATCAGCAAACAGCTCTGTCACACTAAAATTCTATGAACTCACTAAGTGAAGATTCATTCTCTATGTGATAAAACAGACAAGAGGTACTGATAGCAACTCCCACCACCGCCCCCCCACCCCACCCCCCCAATCCCCATAGTCCAGTTTTGTTGGATTACATAAAGCACAATTTTAACCCACTTTGTCCAATAGGCGGGCAGTGAAAATAACCCGTGACACTTACCTGCACTGATCCAAACCATCAAGGTCAAGGTTTAAGCATGGGGGCCTCTGAGTTAAGAAGACATTATTGTAATGTATTCATGAGTGACCTATTAGTAATCTAGTGGTGTGTGTGAAAGAGTACTGTAAAACCATTAAGTGTAATGGAATGTGCCACCTTTGCAATGTAACAGGTGGCACATTCTAACCTTTTGGTTTTACAGTGCTCCTCCACACTCACTATCAGATTACTAATAGCTCATACATGTGGCTCCCATGTGCCATGGCGACAGGTAAACAACTGGGCACCTAATATATGATGTTTTGGCCATCGGACCTTCCTCAGTTCCAGCAAGAGTGTACATAAACTAATGCTCTGGCAAATGCAATGTTTGTGTGGATGGGCTAAGCACCCTGTGCCCTCCACATACACCAATATAAACCATATCTCCAGGTGCTTCCAGGTGCTGTCTCAGTTCCCAGTGCACTATAACTCTTCCAACAAGTGAACTGCCTTTTTATTCATTCATGGGCTGTGGGTGTCACAGGCTAGGCCAGCACTTATTGCCCATCCCTAATTGCCCTTGAAAGTTGGTGTTGAACTGCCAATTTGAATACAATTTAATGGCTTGCTGGGCCATTTCAGAGGTCAGTTAAGAGTCAACCTAGTCTGGGGTCACATATAGGCCAGGTAAGGATGGCAAACCCCTTTTCCTACAGGGCCTTAGTGAACCAGTTGGGTTCTTACGACAATCCAATAGGTTATATAAGTCATCATGACTGATACATTCCGAGTTTATTTCATTGAAACAGCTGCCATGGTGGGATATTTGTAGGAATAAACGGGTCTTTTTCCGAATGGCAGGCAGTGACTAGTGGGGTACTGCAGGGATCGGTGCTGGGACCCCAGCTATACACAATATATATTCATGATTTAAATGAGGGATCTAAATGTAAAATCTCCAAATTTGCAGATGATACAAAGCTGGGTGGGAGGGTGAGCTGTGAGGAGGATGCAGAGATGCTTCAGTGTGATTTGGACAAGCTGAGTGAGTGGGCAAATGCATGGCAGATGCAGTATAATGTGGATAAATGTGAGGTTATCTACTTTGGAAGCAAAAACAGGAAGGCAGATTGTTATCTGAATGGCTATAAATTGAGAGAGGGGAATGTACAACGAGACCTGGGTGTCCTTGTACACCAGTCGCTGAAGGTAAGCATGCAGGTGCAGCAGGCGGTAAAGAAGGCAAATGGTAAGTTGGCCTTCATAGCGAGAGGATTCAAGTACAGGAGCAGGGATGTCTTGCTGCAATTGTACAGGGCCTTGGTGAGACCACACCTGGAATATTGTGTGCAGTTTTGGTCTCCTTATCTGAGGAAGGATGTACTTGCTATAGAGGGAATGCAGTGAAGGTTTACCAGACTGATTCCTGGGATGGCGGGACTGACATATAAGGGGAAATTGAGTCGGTTAGGATTATATTCACTGGGCTTCAGCAGAATGAGGGGGAATGTCATAGAAAACTGTAAACTCTAACAGGATTAGACAGGGTAGATGCAGGAAAGATGTTCCCGATGGTGGGAGAGTCCAGAACCAGGGGTCACAGTCTGAGGATATGGGGTAGACCATTTAGGACTGAGATGAGGAGAAATTTCTTTACCCAGAGAGTGATGAGCCTGTGGAATTTGCTACCACAGAAAGTATTTGAGGCCAAAACATTGTATGTTTTCAAGAAGGAGTTAGATATAGCCCTTGGGGCAAAAGGGATCAAAGGATATGGGGAGAAAGCAGGAGCAGGTTATTGAATTGGATGATCAGCCATGATCATAATGAATGGTGGAGCAGGCTTGAAGGGCCGAATGGCCTACTCCTGCTCCTATTTTCTATGTTTCTATATTTGAATTTATGTCTCCAGATCATTAATCCATGCAGCTGGATTATTAGTCCAGGAACATAAGCACTATGTTGCCATGCGCTCCCCCCCACCCCCCACTGCCATTGGTAGCTTTATTCAATCGACAAACTGGAAGCAAAACAGAAAAACAACTCCACGACAATCTGACCTTTCAGCCTTGCCACAATTAGAATGAATTTGAGGCTAAGCCATATATTTACAGGGAAAGGTTCTCTGAAATGGAGACTAAAATTGGCAGAAAGATTCCTGAAAACTTTCGGTGAGCGTTACAATTGCGAATTTCCATTTGTGTGTTTTTGTTGATGTTTTATTACTTAGCAATCTATACACTGTGAGGGAAGCAGAAATAACTCGTAGCTACCTCACTGAGGAGCAGAGGCAAGAAGTAATTTTCATGCCAATCTGCAGCACACTCACAGTAATCGTTGTAGGCAAAAGCAAATTGACTATCATTTCAGGAGCGAAATGTAGAGAACAAAGGCAGGATTGTTAATCTGGGAAAACATGGTGATCAATATGTTTAGATTGTGCAAGAATACACACTGATACTGAGAATGCAGTGACTGTTCAGCAGAATGTGCTTTACATGATGGTTAAATATTCAGCCTGTGCTATTGATCTATCAACAATAATAATAAAACCAGTTCAGTGGTGTGTCTCATATGAAATAAGAACAGAAAATGCTGGAAAATCTCAGCAGGTTTGACCGAATCTGTGGAGAGAGAAACAGAGTTAACGTTTCAAGTCCTTGCCAACCTTCTTCAGAGCTATGGCAGTGGTTTGCTTCTCCTGTTACATCCAGATGTCACACGAGGTGAGATTTTAATGCAACCTAATCGGAGAGGCAGAGGGGTAAATGGAGGGGGTTGTTAAAATCACGTTGGGAGGCTCCCTGTTCCATTCCTGAGCAGCCCCCGTGCTCTGCAATTTTAACTGCCCCGATTTGGGTTGTTGCCCCTTCTCCAGACAGCTGGTGGCCTCGTACCCCCACCCAAACAATTTTAGCTGCAAAAGGCAGAAACCCCGGCGGGAACAGGATTGATGCCTGAGAGATACTGAAGCGTTTTAACAAGGGGCTGTCAGTTAGCCTGCTGAGTCACAGGATCCTTAGCTGCCTGCTTTACCAGGAAGTGCTCCCAGCTTCTAGATTGCTACTTCCATCGAGGCACTTGTGAGGCAATCGACATTTTAAAATTCAATTTGCACGTGTTTGGGGCAGAGGGAAGCAGAAAAGGTAAATCTAGAAATGAAACTGAATTTCCCCAGTTTCTGAGAAACCGGAAACAAACTGAGGTTGAGAAATCTTGGTGAAAGATATAAAAGGTCACAGGTTAGTCCAAGCTGTGCAGTAGCAGTTGTCGAAGCCCGCGAGAACAGAACAGACAAGCTGAAGAAGCCACAAGAAGAGCAGGTTAGATCCAGAAGCTGAGAATGAGCAAAGAAAAATTGTTGCTGCAGCTATTTCTGTCACCTGAAGATAACATTGGTGGATCTGCACCATCCAGACTGAGTTGAGCAGGTTCTGAGACATTTGCCATTTGTGGTGAAGACTGTATCCGTGGAACTTGGGTTGATGCTTTCATACTGCATCAGTCCTTAGTATCCTCCCTGTTCCACCCAGTCCAAAGCCAGCAGGCTGGCTAATGGGGGACAAAAAGACACTATATAAATGCAAGCCTTTCTTTTTCATTCATGTGCATACCATTGGTGAACTGTTATTTCTTGAACACATGCTTCCTCTGGTTTTTAAATAGCCCATCCTGTATGCTTCAGCAGAGATACACACAGGCTGCTCAGATCCCTTCCTGACTAGTGAGATGCTCCTGGCCTATGTCCTCTGGGTTTTGCAGATCCTGAGGGACCAGCCAAAGACAACTCCAGCTGCATGTGGGCATTCTTAGACATCAGGAGATGAAGCAGTTTGTCAGGTATTAGCAGAGGCGGGGGTAATGTGTGAGGGTGAGAATGCTTTGTGTGGAGTTCTCACTTCCATGTCCACTTTCACCACCATCTCTTTCCTGGACCAGTGGTACATCACGCCACCATTCTGCAGATAGGCTTGGTGGAGATCTGTGATGCATTTTAAGGTCATGGATATGGTAACTGCCATCTTATTTAAGGCAGTAGACACCTCCTGTAAAGTCGTGGTCATAGCCGTCATGAACTCATTGAAGAGTTGTGCTTGAAATCTCATGGAAGCATTCAGTCCTTCTGTGGTAGACATTCCTCCAATTTCCACCAGAGGAAGAGGAGAGCGAGAGGAGTCGGGTGTTGGAGAGAAGTGTGAGAGGAAGTCGGGAGGTGAAGAGAAGCGCAAGAGGATTTGGGAGTTGAAGAAGAGTGCGAGAGGAGTTGGGAGTTGAAGAAGAGTGCGAAAGGAGTTGGGAGTTGAAAAGGAGAGCGAGAGGAGAAAGGAATTAAAAAGGAGTTCGAGAGGAGTCAGGAGTTGGAGAGAAGCGCGAGAGGAGTCGGGAGTTGGAGGGAATCGCGAGAGGAGTCGGGAGGTGGAGGGAAGCGCGAGAGGAGTCGGGAGTTGGAGGGAAGCACGAGAGGAGTCAGGAGCTGGAGGGAAGCGCGAGAGGAGTCGGGAATTGGAGGGAAGTGTGAGAGGAGTCGGGAGTTAGAGGGAAGCGCGAGAGGAGTCGGGAGTTGGAGGGAAGCGTGAGAGGAGTCGGGAGTTGGAGGGAAGCGTGAGAGGAGTCGGGGTTTGGAGGGAAGCGCGAGAGGAGTCGGGAGTTGGAGGGAAGCGCGAGAGGAGTTGGGAGTTGGAGGGAAGCGCGAGAGGAGTCAGGAGTTGGAGGGAAGCGCGAGAGGAGTCGGGAGTTGGAGGGAAGCGCGAGGGGAGTTGGGAGTTGGAGGGAAGCGCGAGAGGAGTCGGGAGTTGAAGAGAAGTGCGAGAGGAGTCGGGAGTTGGAGGGAAGTGCGAGAGGAGTCGGGAGTTGGAGGGAAGTGCGAGGGGAGTTGGGAGTTGGAGGGAAGCGTGAGAGGAGTCGGGAGTTGGAGGGAAGCGCGAGGGCAGTTGGGAGTTGGAGGGAAGCGCGAGGGCAGTTGGGAGTTGGAGGGAAGCGCGAGGGGAGTCGGGAGTTGAAGAGAAGTGCGAGAGGAGTCGGGAGTTGGAGGGAAGCGCGAGAGGAGTCGGGAGTTGGAGGGAAATGCGAGAGGAGTCGGGAGTTGAAGAGGAGAGCGAGAGGAGTCGGGAGTTGGAGGGAAGTGCGAGAGGAGTCGGGAGTTGGAGGGAAGTGCGAGAGGAGTCGGGAGTTGGAGGGAAGTGCGAGGGGAGTTGGGAGTTGGAGGGAAGCGCGAGAGGAGTCGGGAGTTGGAGGGAAGCGCGAGGGCAGTTGGGAGTTGGAGGGAAGCGCGAGGGCAGTTGGGAGTTGGAGGGAAGCGCGAGGGGAGTCGGGAGTTGAAGAGAAGTGCGAGAGGAGTCGGGAGTTGGAGGGAAGCGCGAGAGGAGTCGGGAGTTGGAGGGAAATGCGAGAGGAGTCGGGAGTTGAAGAGGAGAGCGAGAGGAGTCGGGAGTTGGAGGGAAGTGCGAGAGGAGTCGGGAGTTGGAGGGAAGTGCGAGAGGAGTTGGGAGTTGGAGGGAAGCGTGAGAGGAGTCGGGTTGAGGAAGCGCGAGAGGAGTTGGAGGGAAGCGCGAGAGGAGTTGGGAGTTGAAGAGGAGAGCGAGAGGAGTCGGGAGTTGGAGGGAAGTGCGAGAGGAGTCGGGAGTTGGAGGGAAGTGCGAGAGGAGTTGGGAGTTGGAGGGAAGCGCGAGAGGAGTCGGGGTTTGGAGGGAAGCGCGAGAGGAGTTGGGAGTTGAAGAGGAGAGCGAGAGGAGTCGGGAGTTGAAGAGGAGAGCGAGAGGAGTCAGGAGTTGAAGAGGAGAGCAAGAGGAGTCGGGAGTTGAAGAGGAGAGCGAGAGGAGTCGGGAGTTGAAGAGGAGACCGAGAGGAGTCGGGAGTTGGTGAGAAGCGCGAGAGCAGTCAGGCGTTGAAAAGGAGCTGGGAGAGCAGAGGTGAATGAAGGAGTTCAGTGAGGCGGGAATGAGGTGATCCTTTGAGTACTGTGAGTATGGTCCGGCAAGTACTTACTACATTTATCGCTCATAGTTTTAAGGTCTTATTTTGTGGTTCATCGTTTTTAAGGGCAAAAGTTTGTAAAAACGAGGAGCAGGGAGAAAGGGCCTTAGAGTAATTGATATTATTTGATATTAAGCACCTTCCAAAAGGTTTAATTTAACTTAATGATGTGAGTCATGGCAGGAGAGCTCCAAGCCGTGCTATGCTCCTCCTGCTCTATGTGGGAAGCAGGGAACATTTCCAGTGTCCGGGGCCAGCATGTGCACGGGAAGTGTCTCCAGCTGCAACTCCTGGAAGCCCGGGTTTTGGAGCTGAAGCGGCGGCTGGGGACACGGTGGAGCATCCACGAGGTGGAAAGTATCGTGGATAGCACAGATAGAGCTGTGGTAACATCGCAGGCTCAGCGTCCACAGGAAGGAAGGGGATTGGTGACCACCAGGCAGAGCAAGAAGACTAGGCGGGCAGTGCAGGAATCTCCTGTGGCTATACCGCTGCAAAACAGATATACCGCTTTGGATACCGTTGGGGGGAATGGCCTCCCAGGGGAAATCAGCAACAGCCAAATTTGTTGCATCATGGGTTGGCTCTGCTGCACGGGGGGGAGTAAAAAGTGTGGGAATGCAATAGTTATCGGGGATTCAATTGTAAGGGGAATAGATAGGCATTTCTGTGGTCGCAAATGAGACTCCAGGATGGTATGTTGCCTCCCTGGTGCGAGGGTCAAGGATGCCTCAGAGCGGCTAGAGGACATTCTAAAGGGGAGGGTGAACAGCCAATGGTTGTGGTACACATTGGTACAAACGACACAGGTAAAAAAAAGGGATGAGGTCCTAAAAGCAGAATATAGGGAGTTAGGAAGTAAGTTGAAAAGTAGGACCTGAAAGGTAGTGATCTCAGCATTATTACCAGTGCCACGTGCTAGTCAGAGTAGGAATAGCAGGATATATTGGATGAATAGGCAGCTGAAGAGTTGGTTTGAGGGGGAGGGTTTCAGATTCCTGGGACATTGGGACCAGCTCTGGGGGAGGTGGGACCTGGGCAGGGTCGGGATTGAATTTCGAGGAGTAACATTTGCTGGAGTGGTTGGGGAGGGTTTAAACTAAATTGGCAGGGGGATGGGAACCTATGCAAGGAGTCAGAGGAAGGGGAATCAAGGACAAGAACAAAAGACAGAAAGGGGAATAAGAAAAGTGATAGGCAGAGAAATCAAGGGCAAGACTCAAACAGGGCCTCAGTGAAAAATAGTGGGAATGGGACAAGTTATGTTAAAAAGCCAAGCCTTAAGGCTTTGTGTCTTAATGCAAGGAGCATTCACAATAAAGTGGATGAATTAACCGCGCAAATAGATGTAAACAGGTATGATATAGTCAGGATTACAGAGACATGGCTGCAGGGTGACCAGGGATGGGAACTGACCATCCAGGGGTATTCAGTATTTAGGAAGGACACACAAAAAGGAAAAGGTGGTGGAGTTGCATTGCTGGTTAAAGAGGAAATTAATGCAATAATGAGTAAAGATATTAGCTCTGATGATGTGGAATCTGTATGGGTAGAACTGAGAAACACTAAGGAGAAAAAAACATTACTGGGGGTTGTATATAGACCCCCAAACTGTAGTGGTGATTTTGGGAATGGCATTAAACAGGAAATTAGAGATGCATGTAATGAAGGAACATTTGTAATTATGGGTGACTTTATTCTGCTTATAGATTGGGCAAATCAAATTAATAACAATGCCATAGAGAAGAAATTCCTGGAGTGTATACGGGATGGTTTTCTGGACCAATACATTGAGGAATCAACTAGAGAACAGCCCATCCTAGACTGGGTATTGTGTAATGAGAAAGGAATAATTGGCAATCTAGTTGTGTGAGGCCCCTTGGGGATAAGCAACCATAATATGATAGAATTCTTCATGACATAGTTGATTCTGAGACTAGGGTCCTGAATCTTAATAAAGGAAACTACGATGGTACGAGGCGCGAGTTGGCCATGATGGAATTGGGAAACGTTACTTAAAGGGATGATGGTGGATAGGCAATGGCAAACATTCAAAGAGTGCATGGGTGAACTTCAACAATTGTTTATTCCTGTCTGGCACAAAAGTAAAACAGGAAAAGTGGCCAAACCATGGCTTACAAGGGAAATTAGAGATAGTATTAGATGCAAGGAAGAGGCATACAAATTGGCCAGAAAAAACAACAGACCTGAGGATTGGGAGCAGTTTAGAATTCAGCAAAGGAGGACCAAGGGATTGATTAAGAAGGGGAAAATAGAGTATGAGAGTAAGCTTGTGGGGAACATAAAAACTGACTGTAAAAATTTCTATTGGTATGTGAAGAGAAAAAGATTGGTGAAGACAAATGTAGGTCCCTTACAATCAGAAACAAGCAGTTTTATAATGGGGAACAAAGAAATGGCTGACCAACTAAATACATACTTTGGTTCTGTCTTCACAAAGGAGGACACTAATAACATACCAGAAATGTTGGGGAACACAGGGTTTAGTGAGAGGGAGGAACTGAAATAAATCAGTATTAGTAAGGAAATGGTGTTGCAGAAATTGATGGGATTGAAGGCTGATAAATCCCCAGGGCCTGATAATCTACATCTCAGAGTACTTAAGGAAGTGGCCCTAGAAATGGTGGATGCATTGGTGGTCATCTTCCAAGATTCTATAGACTCTGGAACAGTTCCTACAGATTGGAGGGTAGCTAATGTAACCCCACTATTTAAAAAGGGAGGTAGAGAGAAAACAGGGAATTATAGACCAGTTAGCCTGACATTGGTAGTGGGGAAAATTCTAGAGTCTGTTATAAAAGATTTAATAGCTGAGCACTTGGCAAATAGCGGCAGAATCGCTTGACAAATCTACTGAAATTTTTCGAGACTGTAACTAGTAGAGTTGATGAGGGGGAGCCAGTGGATGTGGGTTTATTTGGACTTTCAGAAGGCTTTTGACAAAATCTCATATAAGAGATTAGCGTGTAAAATTAAAGCGCATGGGATTGGGGTAGTGTATTGAGATGGATAGAAAACTGGTTGGCAGACAGGAAACAAAGAGTAGGAATAAACGGGTCTGTTTCCGAATGGCAGGCAGTGACTAGTGGGGTACCGCAGGGATCAGTGCTGGGACCCCAGTTATTCACAATATATATTAATGATTGAGATGAAGGAGCTAAATGTAATGTCTCCAAATCTGCAAATGACACAAAGCTGGGTGGGAGGGTGAGCTGTGAGGAGGATGGAGAGATGCTTCAGTGTGATTTGGACAAGCTGAGTGAGTGGGCAAATGCATGGCAGATGCAGTATAATGTGGATAAATGTGAGGTTATCCATTTTGGTAGCAAAAACAGGAAGGCAGATTATTATCTGAATAGATATAAATTGAGAGAGGGGAATGTACAACGAGACCTGGGTGTCCTTGTACACCAATTGCTGAAGGTAAGCATGCAGGTGCAGCAGGCGGTAAAGAAGGCAAATGGTAAGTTGGACTTCATAGCGAGAGGATTCAAGTACAGGAACAGGGATGTCTTGCTGCAATTGTACAGGGCCTTAGTGAGACCACACCTGGAATATTGTGTGTAGTTTTGGTCTCCTTATCTGAGGAAGGATGTACTTGCAATAGAGGGAGTGCAGCGAAGGTTTACCCGACTGATTCCTGGGATGGCCCGCCCAAACCTTTTGTCATTCAATCTCTCCTGTCTTCCACCCTATCACAGGGTGGAATCATCCCAGAATTGCGCTAAGTGCAATAGTGGGCGTAAAATAAGACATTTTACCCACCGGCTGCAACAATGGGTTTTTGCACTGTATCGTCCCCTTCCAGGCTCATAAATTATACAGTCGCAGGAAACATGCCGGATCGCTGGTGGGTGCACTCCAATTGACCCACCACGCCGTCACCTCACCCCTTCCTCATGCCAAGTGCCATATTTAAACTGCAGCCACGTGCACTCTTCTCAATGCTTGCAGCCCAGGACTGCTCCAGTGAAGACATGGCCCCAAAAGCCAAGAAGAGTTCAGCTCCCCATTCAGTGACGCATCCCTGGGACGCCTTCTAGACGCTGTGGAGGCCCCACTACGATGTCCTCTATCTCCGCTCTGGTCACAGGAGGCCCATCCGTCTCACCGCTCCGCTTGGGAGGCAGTGGTAGAGGTGGTCAGTGCATAAGAGGTTGTCCATCCAATGCAGAAAGAGGATGAATGATCTCATCTGTGCTGCCAGGGTAAGGCAACCATCTCATCACTCTAATCTCACACACTCACAAGCCCATCACACATTCATTAGCCTCTCACTCACTGCCAGCTCAAGGGACATACCACTCACTCTCTCACACACACCCTCACATCTCCATCTGGCCTCACCTCCTCTGAAGGCTGCCTCCTCAAGCTGTCCATGGCTCCACTCAGTACACACGCACGCCTGCCATCTGTCTGATTTGACCAAGCAAGTGCCTTGCTCACACTCTCTCCATCTGTCTTTATGCAGGGCAAGATTGTGCACAGTCACCGGGAGAGGTCCCAGACCGGGGAAGGGGAGCCAGATATGAAGGTCCACACTTCACTGGAGAGTTGCTAGTTGGAGCTGGCTGGAGAGGATTTCGACCATTTCTGTGGCCACGATGATGTCAGTGGTGAGCACTCGGGGGACCGCTGGAGGCAAGGAATCTGCTGAGTCCGAGTCAGATGGTGAACCTCTGGTCTTGGTCCTCAATCAGTTGGTGCAGCTGCAAAGACAATCGCTGGAACGTCAGGAAGGGATGTCCGCTGTGCTCCTCAGATTGCAAGGCACGATGGAGGAGTCTGTCCACGTTCAGGCTGAGGTGATAGCGCTGACATGCCAACACACCGAGGTCAACACTGGCAGGATGGTGGCCGCAATGGAGACCTTGGTCCAGGACATCGGTCCTGCACTGCTGCACGGGCCCAACTCCATCACTGATACCATCGTTAGCCTCCAACATGAGAGGGGTGCGGGGCATCTCAATCCCACTCCAGCTTCCCCTTCTCCTCAGGGAATCAGCCAGGAACCCCCAGGCACTCATAGGGAGGAGGATCAGCAGCTCGACACCCCGGAGCTATCCACCCAGGTCTCCCTGTGAATGTCTGGCCGACCCAAACCCCCTCTTCCTGTGACCCTCCACAGCTCCAGCTCCACAGGCCGAGGAGGGGTCCACTGCCACACAGCAGGATCCCAAAAGCAGGCTGGGGCCCTCCAGGTCTCGGCCTTCCAGAGGACGCCTGCCAAGGTCATCACAGACAGGGTGTAGCAGTCAGCAGGCTGCCCCCACCTCTGCTGTGGATGTCCGGGGAGCACCCAGGGTTAGGAAGGTGAAGAAGATGTAACTCTTTCTCCAAAAGAGTCAACCACATTGGGTCTGGAGTCACATGTAGGCCAGACCAGGTGAAGATGACAGATTTCCTTCCCCAAACCAGATGACAATTTCATGGTCATCATTGGACTTTTAATTCCAGATATTTATTGAATTCAAATTTTGCCAGCTGCTGTGGTGGGATTTGAACCTGGGTCCCCAGAGAATTACCCTGGATCTCTAGTACCAGTGACAATACTACTACACCACTGATTCCCCCTAAAAGCTCAGCAGCTGGAAGGAGAAACAGGGTCAATGTCCCCAGTCCATACGACATATTCAGATTTTTAAACAGCACCCACCTTGGGGCTCAAATCCATGATAGTGAGATTAAGAGTCTCATGCGCTACCCATTAAGCTAGCCGGGAATGTGTAAGAAGAAGATGTAGTTGCACAGCCTTGGCACGGGTGTTAATCATTTGTACATAATGTTCACTATTGTCAATAAACTCCCAAGAATGTCTCCCTGCCTGTGGCTCCTTGTTCTGATGAGCAGTGTTTGTGTCACTCAGATGTGAAACCTTTCTGCACAAGATAAAGGCAGGTGTCTCTGTCCGGGGCCTCTTCCCTGTGCAGTGTGTAACCTTCAGAGCAAAGTGATGGTCCAGCTTCACACTCACTGGACACATTCCTGATGCCTGCACCTCGATGGTGCTGGTCATTGCTGCCAGAATATTGTGGGCAGATTCTCTCATTCTCTCTGTGTGCTCTCAGCACCTTTTAGTCTCATCAGCATCTGTGACCAGTGACGTTGTGGTCCTGAAGGGCACAGGTGCTGAAGGTGGACATAGGATCAGGTGCTTTTGAAGCTTCACAGCTGCGTCTCCAATGATATGACCCTGATCACGGAGCGCAAGCGAGCTGCCCTTGGCCAGACAGGGGTCAGACATTCTCCGAGGCAATGTGAAGATCTATGGAGTGTCCGCGCTGCATGTTGTCATCATCCTCCTGCGATCGAGTCACTATTAAGTCTTCTGAAGCTGGAGCCTGTGCCTGAGCTGAGAGCACAGCCTCTGGTCCAGGTGGTGATGCTGCCACCAATTGCTCAGGTGGGGTGGGGTGGAGGTGGGTGGGGTTTCAGGCAGCCATGCAGCGCACTACACACTGGCCATCCAAGTGGCAGCCAGCGCTCTCTAGGATGCGTTAAGGGGCCTTTAGACTTAACCAGGAGAGGTTCTTAGTACACCCAAGCTAACCTACGCGTCTCTCTCTTTCATCCTGCAGGAGGGGTACATCAGGAGCCTGGCTACCTAACTACAGAGAGCGGAGACGAAGGACAAGAGAGTGACAGAGGCACCTGGCTGGGCAGAGAGAGGAGCAGCAGCCTCAAGGAAAAGGGGCGGCTGGCGTTCTGCTGAATAGCCACAGTGAGCTGTCCCTGGTCGGTGCTTAGCTAGACTCAGGGCCTATAGGCTGCGCCTGTCATTCCTGTAGATGACTGAGAACCAGTGTCGTGGAAGACTGGTTGGTCACATCTGCCGCCTGATGCAGGATTTGGTGCCAGGGGGACATGGAGGGCATCCACTGCCTGTGGTTGTGAAAGTGACCGCAGCGCTCAATTTTTACACCAGTGGTTCCCTTCAGGGCTCCACAGGTGACCTCTGTGGGATATCACAGGCCTCCACCCACAAATACGTCCATGAGGTCACAGATGCCATCTTCTCGAGGACACCCAACTTTGTGCATTTACCCGGGATCAGGAAAGCCAGAATGCAAGAGCGCTGGGATTTGCCCGGATCTCACAGGTTTCCCACAGTGCAGGGTGCCATTGACTGCACCCCCGTAGAACCTAGATCTCCGTGGCACCAGGGGTCAACTACATCAACCACAAGGGCTTCCACTCGCTGAATGTGCTGCTGGTGTGCAACCACCACAAGCGCATCCTGCAGGTCTGTGCACTGTTCCCAGGGAGTGTCCATGACTCCTACATTCTCAGTCGGTCTCAGATCCCTGCAGTCTTCCAGGGTCCACAGAGGCTGCAGGGTTGACTCCTCGGGGACAAGAGCTACCCACAGAGGACATGGCTGATGACACCCGTGTGGTGGCCTCAGACTGCAGCAGAGAAAAGGTACAACGAGGCTCATGCAACAACTCACATCTTGGTGGAACAGACCATCGGGATGTTGAAGATGAGATTCCTGTGCCTGGACCGGTCTGGTGGAGCCCTGCAATACAGTCCACAGAGGGTGTCACACATCGTCACGCATGATGCTCTCCATGCCCTCATGGCACCAAATCCTGCATCAGGTGGCAGGTGTAACCAACCAGTCTCCCGCGACACTGTTTCTCAGTCATCTGCAGGAATGACCAGCGCCGTCTGTAGGCCCAGGGCCTAGCTAAGCACCGACCAGGGACAGCTCGCTGTGCTATTCAGCAGCGTGCACAGGAACCACAGCCGCCCCTTCTTCTTGAGGGTGCTGCTCCTTCCTCTGCCCAGCCAGGTGTCTCTGTCACCCTGCGCCCTTTACAACCTGGCACTCCAATGGGGAGGGGAGCCAGCTGAGGAGGAGATGCAGGAGCTCTGCACCTCTCCTCCGATGAGGAGGTCATCGATGGTGATGAGGGTGAGGTGGTCCTCGAAGGCGAGGGTGATGGCGTTGAGACCATTGCATTGGCCAGACGGGGCAGGTGTTCTCAGGAGGCCCTCATAGCTGCTAGATTCGTGGAGGATGAAGATGACCCAGAGCGAGGAGACCCCATAGATCCGCACATTGCATCAGTGAATGTTTGACTCCAGTCTGGCTGATGGCAGCGTGAATACCCTCAGTGATAGGGCTCCTGTCATGGAGATGCAGTGGGTGACCATTGTCCCTACATTTAGGAGGACGATGATGACATCCAGTGGGGACACTCTATAGACCCTCACATAGTTTATGTGAGTGCCTGGCTGAGGGCAGATCGCTTGCGTTCTGTGAACAGGATCATATCATGGAGACGCAGCGGAGAAACTTTAACTTCTGATCCTCTGGCATCCTTTGTGAGCCGAACCCTTCAGGACCGCACTGTCACCGGACACAGATGCTGATGAGATGGGGACAGCTGCACCTCAAAGGTGCTGAGAGCACAGAGAGAATGAGGGAACTCAGTGCCACCGGTCCAGGACATTCTGGCAGCAATAACAATCCCCATCGAGGTGCAGGCATGACTGATGTGACCAGTTACAGTGTAGGCACCCCATCAGTGTGCTGGGAAGGTTACACACTGCACAAGGAAGAGGCCTATGTCTTGACATCCACAGCAGAGGTGGAGGCAGCCTGCCCTGTCTGTGATGACTTTGGTGGGTGTCCTCTGGAGGGCCAAGACCTGATTTCGGGGTCCTGCTGTGTGGCAGTGGCACCCTCCTCGGCCTGTGGAGGTGGATTTGCTGGGGTCACAGAAAGAGGGGATTTGGATGGGCCGGACACTCTCGGAATCACCTGGGTGGATGGCCAGGGGTGTGCACCTGCTGATCCCCCTCTCCATGGGCCCTTGACTGACTCCTTGAGGAGAAGGGGAAGCTGGAGTGAGATTGAACTGCCCAACACCCTTCTCGTGTTGACATTGTTGGAGGCCACCAATGGCTACAGTGATGGAGTTGAGCCCATGCAGCAGTGCAGGAGCAATGTCCTGGACCAAGGTCTGCATGGTGGCCATCATCCTACCAGTGTTGACCTTGGTGCATTGGCATGCCGGCACTATCACCTGGGATTGAACGCAAATGGACTCCTCCATCATGCCTTGCAATCTGAGAAGTGCAGCAGACATCCCTTCCTGATGTTCCTGAGCTTGCCTTTGCAGCTCCAGCAACTGAGGTATGACTGAGTCCAGACGCTCCTCATCTGACTCGGACTCAGTAGATTTCTGGCTTAGACCATAAGACTATAAGACATAGGAGCAGAAGTAGGCAATTCAGCCCATCGAATCTGCTCCACCATTCAATGGGATCATGGCTGATCTGATAATCCTCAACTCCACTTTCCTGCCTTTTCCCCATAACCCTTAATTCCCTTACTCATTAAAAATCTATCTCAGCCTTGAATATACTTAAGGGATGTCTTGCTGCAATTGTACAGGGCCTTGGCGAGACCACACCTGGAATATTGTGTGCAGTTTTGGTCTCCTTATCTGAGGAAGGATGTTCTTGCTATAGAGGGAGTGCAGTGAAGGTTTACCCGACTGATTCCTGAGATGGCGGTACTGACATATGAGGAGATATTGAGTCAGTTAGGATTATATTCACTGGAATTCAGAAGAATGAGGGGGGATCTCATAGAAACATATAAAATTCGAATGGGACTAGACAGGGTAGATGCAGGAAGGATGTTCCCCATGGTGGGAGAGTCCCAGAACCAGGGGTCACAGTCTGAGGATACGGGGTAGACCATTTAGGACTGAGATGAGGAGAAACTTCTTCACCCAGAGAGTGATGAGCCTGTGGAATTCGCTACCACAGAAAGTAGTTGAGGCCAAAACATTGTATGTTTTCAAGAAGGAGTTAGATATAGCTCTTGGGGTGAAAGGGATCAAAGGATATGGGGAGAAAGCGGGATCAGGTTATTGAGTTGGATGATCAGCCATGATAATATTGAATGGCGGAGCAGGCTCGAAGGGCCGAATGGCCTAATCCTGCTCCTAGTTTCTATGTATGTTAATGACCAGCCTCTACAGCCCTCTGTGGTAAAGAATTCCACAGATTGACTATCTTCAGAGGGGAGAAATTCCTCATCACCTCTGTCTTAAATGGGCGACCCCTTACTCTGAGATTATACCCTCTGGTCCTAGACTCTCCCACAAGGGGAAACAACCTCTCAGCATCTACTCTGTCAAGCTCCCTAAGAATCTTATATGTTTCAATAAGGTCGCCTCTGATTCTTCTAAACTCCAATGACTACAGGCCCAACCTACTCAACCTCTCCTCATAAGAAAATCCTTCCATGCCCAGGATCAACCTAATGAACCTTCTCTGGGCTGCCTCCAATACCAGTATATCTTTCCTTAGATATGGGGATCAAAACTGTTCACAGTATTCTAGGTGTGGTCTAACAAGTGCCTTGTGCAGTTTTAGCAAGACTTCACTATTTTTATACTCCATTCCATTTGAAATAAAGGCCAACTTCTTCCAGCAGTCCTCTGAGTGCTGGGGACCTGGGAAGTCCCTGCAGCCACATGCTGTGGATCAGATAGTGTGATGTGCTCACCAGATTGTGACCCTGAGGCTACTATAGAACCAGATCTCACTGAGGTGTGTGTCTCTGCACTGGTGGAGGGTGTGGGTGAGCGCTGTGACAGGTCTTCAATGAGGGTTTCAGAAGGTTTCTTTTCTGAGGTGTTTTTGGGGTTTGACTGGAGACCCTGAGTCATGGGCTCTGTCGGCTGTTTGGCAGATGTGCCTGCGAAGGCAAGAAGAGATAATTAGTGCTCGGCAGTGTCCTGTGAAAGAGGACACATCACTCACTGCATGGTTGTCTGATGGATGTTGCACTGCTGGATCCTCACTTGCTAGAGCAGCACCAACCTCACCGTCAGCACAGGACAGGTGCAGATTGTGGCCGGCCAGCTGGATGGCTCTGTTTTCGAAGTTGGTGAGGACCTTGATGTCAGGCATTCCTCCACTGGTCTGCGAACTCTCCCTCTTGTTGTGTGCCAGCTTGTCCTGCATGAATACAGATGGACGGACTGTAAGCAGGATGCCTGCCAGTCCACATGATAATTATGCCTGGCATTAGTGGGTGGTGAGTGGTGCGATGGACAGGACGAGGACACGATTTGCAGGGCAGATGAAGGTGTGTGTGAGAGAGTGAATGGTGATGTCCCTTGAACCGGCAGTGAGTGAGGGCCCTGTAGGTATGTGATGGGTTTGCGAGTGTGCGAGTTGAGAGTGATGAGAAGAATGAGTTACCCTGGCAGAACAGAGGAGATTATTCACCCTCTTTCAGCACTGGGTGGCTGTCCTCTTTTGCAGAACGTTGGCACTGACCACCGCCTCCCATGCTGGATTGGTGAGCTTGCTTGCTGGTCTTCGCCCAGAGCAGGGGGTAGAGGATGCCACCCCAGACCTCCACTGCATTGGTAGCCATGACTTTGCAGCAGCTTCCAATCCCTGGAAGGGTGCTAGCTCTGTGTAGGGGGCAGCCTTTAAATATGGCTGAAGGCCTGATGTGACAGTGGGCCAGGTGAATCAGAGGATGCACCCCGCTAGCGATCCGACACCTTTCCTGAGGATGCATGATTAGTGAGGCTGGATAGGGATGACACGGTGTAAAAATCCACTATTGTGGCCAGCAGGTAAAATGTCGTTTCTCCCTCCCTCTGGAACAATTATGCCCTATTTGCCTGTGTGCAACCCAAAACTGAAGAAAGTAATATCTAATTGATTGGACCTGTCAACTTTCAGTCCCATCTAGATCAAATCTGACATCAGGACCATCATCCAGCTGATCAGGGTCTGTTGGCTGACACTGGTGAACTGCAATCACAGTGAAACATACAGTTGCTTTCTTGGGAAAGGTTAATCTGTCATTTGAGATGTTGGCCAAAGGTAAGTAGGTTTCTGTTAAATACTGACTATGAAAATGGACATAGAACTCAGCAAGTATAAATATGGAGGTACAGAAACTGCAGCAACAATGTAGCACAGATGTTATCAGCCTTTTTGCTTGCTGTATGTCCATTTTGCAATTGGACTGATGGTGGCTTGGTGGTAATGTCACTAGGCTAATAAACTAAAGGCCCAAGCTAATGCTCTGGGGACATGGGTTCAAATCCCACCATGGCAGCTGGTGGAATTTAAGTTGAATGAATGAATCTGAAACATAAAACTCACCACAGTAATGGTGACTATGAAACTATTATCGAATGTTGTAAGAACCCATCTGGTTCACTAATGTCCTTTAGGGAAGGAAATCTGCTATCCTTACCTGGTCTGGCCTACATGTCACTCCAGGCCCACAATGATGTCATTGACTCTCAACTGCCTTCTGAAATGGCCTAGCAAGCCATTCAGTTCAAGGCTGATGCCCAGATCCCATGAAGGAAAGGAAAAATTCAGTGGCATGAAAACGTTAGCAAAATATAGGATAGATCAGTATTGGAAATCAATGGACTGGCTTTGGTTCACAATGGCATTGTTTCTTGGCCCTGACATTTCTGGGGATGAAGATGGTGTGAGTAGCAGGGAGACAGAAAATGGGTCAAATTCTGGACCTGCTGGGATCCGGTCCTATTTGAACTTGATCTAGAAACGAGAACCCTTGGGAGAGCTTCTTCTTGCCACCTCACACCATAAACCTTATTAGACAAAAGACTTGTTTTGGGGGCAGGGTACGCAGAAGAGGTTTGTTATAAAGCAGCAGAATAAACTACTGTTACTGTGGAAGGCAAGTATTCACCTTGGACGTACTGGTCTTTGACACCGACAATGCTCCTGATTAGACAGGAGCACAGTAATGATTTATTATTCCCATCAGTGTAGGCCTCTCTACTGGCACTGATACCGTCAAAGAAACATTCGATTACTATTTTGGAACTAGAGGTTAACATGCAGTTAGTAAGTCTCGTTAAAATTGTATAACCATGGAAAGCAGTGCAGAGAGTTTGAGTATAGCAGAAGCATATACCTAACATACTGGTCACAGCATGGTATTCTTGGGAATCAGAGAGGCAATGGAATTCAGTTTCTGGGTCAGGTTCAAAAAGGACCGGATCCCAGCAGGTCCAGAATTTGACCCATTTTCTGTCTCCCTGCTACTCACACCATCTTCATCCCCAGAAATGTCAGGGCCAAGAATCAATGCTGCTGTGAACCAAAGCAAGTCCATTGATTTCCTGTACTGAACCACCCTAGTTTTTGCTAATCTTTTCATGACACTTAATTTTCCTTTCCTCCATTTTTTCATGGGATGTGGGTGTCACCCTTGAACTGAGTAGCTCGCTAGGCCATTTCAGAGGGAAGTTAAGAGTCAACCACATTGCTGTGGGTCTGGAGTCACATGTAGGCCAGACCAGGTAAGGATGGTAGATTTCCTTCCCTAAATGACATTAGTGAACCAGATGGGTCCTTTCAACAATTGATGATAGTTGCCATGGTCACCATCACTGAGACAGGTTTTATATTCCAGATTTATTCATTGAATTTAAATCGGTGGCTGGAACTTCCATGTTGACTAGTTCCTATTATCAAAATAATAACCAGAATTACATCTGATCAGATTTGGATGTTGATCTTACATAAGAGTTCAGTGCTTGCTACTAGAGCTAAAAGACTGCATTGTAAATAGCTCAGCAGAGTATTGTATTGACAAGGGAATTCAGCTCAATGATATATTTCATACCAAGAGAATAACTTATTGAAAATATTTGCATATTCTGATGAATCTTGGCACGGTATGAAAATGATCCTTTCCTCTCTCCCTCATCCCGGCCTCTGAAATGTAATTAAGTTTCTAAAATGCAGGATTTTTTTCAGCTGCCTTTGTGATTTATGTGAGGATTATCCTGTTTCTCTTCGAAATGTTCTGATAGATGACAGTCACATATCTCCATAGCACAGGTCACATTTTCAAATAGCTTTTGTTGTGTTAGGAGCCTCTGTTACTTTTGTCATTTTAAACTGAAGAGTTATGGCTATGCTATACTGTGTTGTAAAACACCCCAAACTTGCATTCAAGAATGCAGAATTTCTTTAGCAATAGCACTGTGAGCTAATAATGAGGGAAACAAATAGTTGAAAAACTACTTAATGTCTAACTTTGCTGTTATTGTCACAATAATTCTTCTGCTGTGGTAACTACTCTGTGACAGATATTTGCACATCTACCTGTGATGGCTGAGATGGGTTACTGCGGTTGTATTTTTAATCAAACGATAATAGGGCAAATTCAGTGTCAGTGTAGCAATTCATCCCCCAATCTGTCTACAGTTTAGCAAGAACTACAGAGAACTATTCAAGAGTTAGTTGGGAGTTAGTTAGTTGGCTGGTGTGCAATGGAATGCATTGGCAGCATTCGGAACACAATCCCCAATTTTCCATTCGTGTTAATATTACTTTGATACATGGACAAGGCTTATAAATAACTAGTCTTGTTTTACATTTCAGCTGCCTGGTAAAATCTCAGCTTCCATGGATTGTATTCAATGGAAAAATGAAACACTACAACAGAAAATCGCATCCCAAAAAGCCATTTAACCTGTTGACCCAACGTTATTGCTGCTGACCCAGAATATGACCAATGTGTAGGGTCTACAATGTGTGAGATTAGCCCAATAATTACATGCTAAGCTTCAATGTGATTTGTATATGCTACTTGGAGATGAGATAACAGGGATATGAAAGGCAACAGTTTCGAAATCCAAGCAAAATATTGCTAATCTTGACTTGCATCAAAATCAGGCCGTGCTTAACATTGTGAGACAAACCTCATTCCACATAACTGAAGTCCACGGAGAAATTATAGGAAATCATAGATCACTCTTCTCTGTTGCCATCACTGGGAGTGTGAATGAATAGCCACATTGATGGAGTTTTCGCCACACTCCCCTATGATTCAGGGGCAATGCCAGGGACATTTCCAAACAATGGGCAGAATATTGCCATTGGCGTGTGGGGCTGGGTCCCTCATGCCGATGTGTAAAATGGCGCCCAGTGACTTCGGGCGTGTGTCCCGGATTCATCGCGCGTCATTTCAATATTTCGCTCGGCGGGCGCGTGCCGGAGGTAGCTGTCCACCTGCCTGATTGTCAATGGTCCTATTAAAACCATTAAAAAAGCAATTAACCTTGTTACAAAAGCCGCCCGTCCAACCTTAAGGTGGGGGTTGGGGGGAGCAGGTGCCAAGCCCAAGTAGCCTTTGCGTTTTTCAGGAAACCTCATCTACGGGCGGGATGAGGTTCCCTGAAGGTTTTATAAAATAATTGAATAAATTTTGCGGAATTCACAGACATGACCCAGCTCATGTGACACTGTCACTCGAGGGGATGTGTTTAAATAGTTTTTTTACTTTATTTATTAAAAAGCTTTATTATCTACTTAATCTCCTTGAGGCAGCTCCGTGCCTCAGGGAGATTGCTGCATCCTTTCGCACACATGCGTGAAAGAGCACAGGGTCCGACTCTCCCTCCCCACCCCCCCCCTGCCCGCACAGGGAGTGTTAGCGCTGCCGGCTGTGCTGTTACCCTGGGCGGGCCTTAATTGGCCCACCCGTGTAAAATGGCGGCATGCCGCCAATCGCCGCCACTGATCGGCTCCGCGCTCACCCCCACCCACTCCGGCCCTGCTCGCCTGCCATAGGAAAAATTCTCCCCAATGTTTTGGTTCCAGATGCTGTAAATATTACCACAAGATGGACTGAAAGGGGATGGGGTTCTGATTTTGCACACCATGGTGCCCAGTGCATCTAATCCTACAATTTGGTCTTCTGTATTTGACAAATTAATCTTTTTTGGATCAGTATCTAGAGAGCAATCTGTCTGTACTGAAGGACTTGCCATTCCTTAGCTAGCTAAATGTTTAATTTAGCATTCATCTGAAAAATTCTGGCACTTCCTGCTTTATTTTTGAAATCCTAGCAGTTATATAAAAAGTGGAACTAATTAGAGACCATGTGCATACATCTCAAAGGAGATAGTAAAGTAACTTGTACATTCTGTGCAGCTAACGAGGGGCCTAAAATCCTAAATATGTAATAACACACTAGCAGGTGCTGTGTGTAATTATATTGACGTATATAGTTCCAGAGCATCTTAAGACTTGCCATACAACTTTAATTTATCATAAACTCTTGTTACCAAAGTGTATTTTCGACATGTACATGATTTTGTTATGCAATGTTCAGTTTGATTCAACTTGTGCAAACGGAGGAATACTGAACAAATTGTAGAAAGATAACTAGAAACCAACTGAGCAACAGAGGGTGCTCTCCTGAGGCTGAATCTGTCAGGTGGTTTGGGTTCTTCCCAGTAAAGATGAATTTAAAATACTCTCTGCGAATGAGAACTTTTTTTTGAGGGGGGGGGGGGGATGTGAGTTCAAAATAACATACAAGGAAAATTGGATTGTCTCTGTAACAGATCTATAGAAAAGATTTATGACATAGAATGAGACCATTTGGTCCATCACATCTGTGCTAGTCAACGAAGAGCTACCCAGCCTAATCCCAGCCCCCTGCACCTGATCTGCAGCCCTGCAGGTCACAGCTCTTCAAGTGCATGGCCAAGGACTTCTTAAATGTGGCGAGAATTTCCACCTCTACCACCCCTTCAGTCAATGATTTCCTGGTGCCTACCACCTTCTGAGTGAAAAAGTATTTCCTTTTCTCCTCTCTCCTTCTACCATCCACTTAAAATCTATAAGACTTGATTTTCAGTCCCTTCCATGATAAAAAGATCATCCCTGGTTACTATATCTAGGCCCCTCTTAATTTTCATTCATTCATTCATTCATTCATTCACTCATTCACTCATTCATTCATTCACTTATCCATTCACTCATTCATTCATTCACTCATTCATTCACACATTCATCTGTTCACTCATTCATCCATTCACTCAATCATTCATTCACTCATTAATTAATTAATTCATTCATTCACTCAGTCATTCACTCATTCATCCATTCACTCATTCATTCACTCATTCATTCATTCACTCATTCATTCACTCATTCATGTGTGCTCACCTCACAGAATGATGTACATTTGCTGAAAATCCTGGAATAGCAGCAAACCAGGAAGAAATGAGAGTTCCACCTTTTAACAAAAGAAAAACGAGTAATTTTCATTCCTGCTGTTGAAGGTAAGGGAATGTGGTTAGACATGGAACAGTTTTCCACTTTAGGTATTGTGACACGACCATCAACCACTCCCCAGTGTAGCAGGTTACAGTTCTCCCCAAGAGCTAAAACTTCATCTGCCCCGATTTTAGTCTGTTTGTGTTTCCACCCCCACCACCCGACCCCCCCATCGCTTTTATTGTGCAGCATGCAAATTTGGTGCTTCCATCTCAATATCATGATTGTCATGCGAGTTGCAGCATCACCCTTGCTGCCAGTTGCCTCTGTGTTCAGCCAGGGGCCAGTCAGCATTTTGCTGATAGTGCAGAGGGCAACCAGTGTGTTGTCCTTGAGGGCAGTTTGTCTGACTTCAAGGGAAGCTGGATTGAATAATGTTCTTGGAATGCTAATCATTGAAAATGGAAGATCAGACCGGAGAGAGAGTTCCAGGATGATGCATGTGGTGCTGGAAACATTCGTAGTGGATGTGAGTTGGAGAAATAACAAATTTCCACAGGGTCCAGGGAGCACTCAAGGACAAGCCTCAGATGGAGTGAGAGAGAGTGAGTGGAATTCCCTCCACCTGTTCACACCTTTCTTCTGCTTTAATAGTCTTAGCAAAACCTATGAGCCTGACTAGGTTTTTAGTTAACTATCCTAATATCCCCTTCTTTGGCTTAGGATCAATTTTGTATGAATATGCTAAACCTCATTGTAAGCCTAATTTCCTGTGTTAAAGGTGTTATACATTGACTTCAATGAAATTAAAATCAGTATTGCTGAAAAAAGAGACATGTCAGAGAGTGATGAGCCTGTGGAATTCATTACCACAGAAAGTAGTTGAGACCAAAACATTGTATGTTTTCAAGAAGGAGTTGGATATAGCTCTTGGGGCGAAATGGATCACAGGATATGGGGAGAAAGCGGGAGCAGGCTATTGAATTGGATGATCAGCCATGATCATAATGTTTGGAGCAGGCTCGAAGGGCTGAATGGCCTACTCCTGCTCCTAGTTTCTATGTTTCTATGTTTTCGTCTTGGACTCATCAGAGCATTTCGCAAGAATACCAATATAAGGGGAAAATAGCAATTTATACAGCATGTGAAGAGAGTGCTGATTGGTTGGCAAGTGGTATTGCCATGGAGAATGCACCAGAGATGGTGACTGACAGTTAACTGCCAAGCATTGTTTGATACTGATTGACCATGGCTTTGCCCTGAGGAATGAGTCAGCAAATAGCTGTCACTTATTTTGTTTAGCTGAAACAGGCATAATGTCTGGCATGTTCTAATGAAAAGAGTTTTGCAATGGGGAGACAAATTGATAATGCCCATTCTATACCAACACCCATTGTCAAAATTACCCCCATTAAGACTCTTGCAACACATAATAAATACTCTGCAAGTACTGTTGAGGTAAGCACCATGCAGGAAGAGAGACTCAATTTTCCTTCTCAATATGTAACAGCACTTGACACTTCATCCATCTCTTAGTTTGACAACTAAAATAACTATTTTATGCCAAGAGCTATTGTAATTCCAAAAGGGCACCTGTCAGTGATTGTAAGTAAACATTGAATTTGGCATAAAATTAATTATTTTCTTGTCATAAAAATCCCACATTGAAGTGGAGAGTAAAATCCCTTCAGAATATTCTTTATTATTTTCATCTCCAGTCCATGATAAGATTTCTGTCAACAAATGGAAAAGTGCACTTCTTAGGTTATCATTAAATAAATAAGTATGAACCCCCTTGTTTACTTGGTTTGATCTAAACTCTACTTTTGTACACGTCTTAACTCATTCCCGTGGGAGTGTCTTAATAGACAGCACTTTGATAAAAGTACAATACCTTCAAATGTACTTTAGACATCAAGCGCTATCAGACATCTGCAGCATGGTTCTAGCCACGGACTGGGTGAATTGAGTGTATTGCACAGGGGAGCACTATGAACTGAATAGTGCAGAAAACATTTTGATGCGTGTTGTGACAGTTAGTTAACTCGTTGAAGGTTGTTTTAATATTCCTTTGCTACATCCAAAGATGCATTCAGCTCCATTGTCCATTGGTGACTCTTGTAAGCCATAATGAAGGGAATTTGAGTTTGTCGATGAATTCTGTAACAATCACAGCAGCAATTCTTTTAGGGCAGAAAGACCAAGAGGGTGAATTTCACCATATACTTTAGGTGCTAAAGAGGTGACTGAGATAGGGTCTTGAGCTGAAACACCAGTTTAGTTCACATTTGACACACCTTGGTAAAGAATTTGAAGCCTGCAATAGGAACAGCTGTCCAGAGACTTGTTAAAATCTGATTGCCATCTTGTTAAATTCCTACTGGGTTCAGTAAAGATGCTGCACAGCTTCCCGGGGCTAGCACATCAACAAACATCCTCTCCTAACAGAGACCAATTATTTGGGAATAACCTTGGCTTGAGTGCCAATTTCAAGCTTCACTTAAAGGATGGGGGTCACCATTTAAAGGGACACTCACTATTTCATTGCTGCTGCAACTGTGAAGAAGGCCTCTGAAATATGGCAGGAGATTTCTGGACCATTCTCACAAGATTTCACCAACACTTAAAACAATTTCAGAAATGCTCCAAGGGCTTCACTGATAAAGGAGTAAGTGCTTTGCCGCTCCACCTGATTGGACACTTTATAGGAGTCATCTTGGGGAAAAAAAGGACTTGGTCATGGAAATCTTGCTATGGATCTTGTTTGTTCTGGATAAGGAAGGGGAAGAGAATGTGAGGCCAGGCAGAGAGCAGCACCCGCTGTGCAGGTGAGAGAGACAGGGTGGTAAGCAAGTGTCCTATCCCACACCCCATCCCCCCTACAGGTGGAGGGCATCCCTCCTCCTTCTTGAGGTCTCCTCCACCAGGACCTCCAGTCCTGCATTGGAGAACCAGTGGTCCCTCTTGCTCAGCTATCCTGAGAGGTGCTCCTTTATGCTGGGCAGCATATTCCACAAGTTCAGTAGAATTGGGTGTGAAGTGACCACATATACTGCTTGTGTCTAATCAGATTGAGTGTCAAACCTGCAGCTTTCTATTTGGCAAGTTCAAATTGATATAATCGGCAATTAGAACCAAAATGATGTGAGAAATCCAACTTTAAATAGGGCCAATTTTATTTGTACTCCACCCATCTAGCATCTGATTTCAGCCTTTGGCCAAACTAATCCTCAGCTCTTTTCATGAGCTCAGGATGTTCCAAAGAACTTCATAGCCAATGAAATGTTAGGGAAGCTGTGGTAACCTGATGTGCAATACGCCTTTAAGAGAATGTGGGCAGATTGACTACGTGACTATACTGCCCAGCTGCTGTGTAGCGTGGGCTGCATTGTTAATGAGTAGTTTAGAGTGGGTTCTGGTTCAAGAAGCACACATTTGTTTGTGCTCTGTTGTTTATACGAATAAACAGCATGTGGTTCACCTCACAATGTTCTCTTTGTCTACATTGTTTAGTTTACTAACCAACACCTCAGTAGAGGTGTGAGCTGAGCAGAGCGAACCCATAGTGACAACATAACAGAAAGCCAGAAGCCGTCTGCACACTGCAAGTTCCCATAAACAATAAAGAAGTAATGATTGGATAATCTATTTCAGTCATGCTGGCTGTGGGATCGATATTTACCAGGACACTGAAAAAACTCTTTCTCTTCTTCAGAGAGACCAACTGGCAGGACGGTCCAGATGATGTCACCAATGGTAGTACCGTCGCCCCTCACTCCGGCACTGAAGTGTCCGCCTAGATTATTGAAGCAGGGCAGCTGTGGGACAGCCACACTGCAGCTCAGTGGGTTACTGCCGCAGAGAGGTGGTAAATTAAGCCTTTAAAAGGCTGCAGCTGGTTAAAGGGGAACCTCGCTTGTGGAGCAGCAGGAAAGAAAATAGAGAGAATGTTCTGGAGGAGCAGCCTCAGGGAGGAGAGGGTGGGGGGAAGTCACTTATAAGAAGGGCTTACAGGTGTGTTACTGCCTGTGGTCAGGGTCAGTAGGGATTGCGTGAAGTCAAATCAGAGGTTGATTCAGGATGGAGCTAAATGATATCGTCTGTGCAGAGTCCACCATCCACATAGTGAAGGAAGGTTTAAAAAAACCTAACAAAGGTGGCCAATTGTAAACCAAGCATTGTTACCAATCCACATCCTACTGATAGACTCACCCCCTGACCAGTTCATTCTCTGTGTGAGATAGAAAAATCAGAATATTTTTTAATAGTGAGAGACAGGAGCTGTAAGGAGCAAAGGACTTTGAGTGCGTGCAGACAAGTTATGAAAAGCCAGTACACAGGTTTAAAACAAAAACAGAATTACCTGGAAAAACTCAGCAGGTCTGGCAGCATCGGCGGAGAAGAAAAGAGTTGACGTTTCGAGTCCTCATGACCCTTCGACAGAACTTGAGTTCGAGTCCAGGAAAGAGCTGAAATATAAGCTGGTTTAAGGTGTGTGTGTGGGGGGCGGAGAGATAGAGAGACAGAGAGGTGGAGGGGGTTGGTGTGGTTGTAGCGACAAACAAGCAGTGATAGAAGCAGAATATCAAAAGATGTCAACAACAATAGTACAATAGAACACATAGGTGTTAAAGATAAAGTTGGTGATATTATCTAAACGAATGTGCTAATTAAGAATGGATGGTAGGGCACTCAAGGTATAGCTCTAGTGGGTTTTTTTTTTTTATTTTATATAATGGAAATAGGTGGGAAAAGGAAAATCTTTATAATTTATTGGGAAAAAAAAAAAGAGAAGGGGGAAACAGAAAGGGGGTGAGGATGGGGGAGGGGACTCACGACCTAAAGTTGTTGAATTCAATATTCAGTCCGGAAGGCTGTAAAGTCCCTAGTCGGAAGATGAGGTGTTGTTCCTCCAGTTTGCGTTGGGCTTCACTGGAACAATGCAGCAAGCCAAGGACAGACATGTGGGCAAGAGAGCAGGGTGGAGTGTTAAAATGGCAAGCGACAGGGAGGTTTGGGTCATTCTTGCGGACAGACCGCAGGTGTTCTGCAAAGCGGTCGCCCAGTTTACGTTTGGTCTCTCCAATGTAGAGGAGACCACATTGGGAGCAACGAATGCAGTAGACTAAGTTGGGGGAAATGCAAGTGAAATGCTGCTTCACTTGAAAGGAGTGTTTGGGTCCTTGGACGGTGAGGAGAGAGGAAGTGAAGGGGCAGGTGTTGCATCTTTTGCGTGGGCAAGGGGTTGTGCCATAGGAGGGGGTTGAGGAGTAGGGGGTGATGGAGGAGTGGACCAGGGTGTCCCGGAGGGAGCGATCCCTACGGAATGCCGATAAGGGGGGTGAAGGGAAGATGTGTTTGGTAGTGGCATCATGCTGGAGTTGGCGGAAATGGCGGAGGATGATCCTTTGAATGCGGAGGCTGGTGGGGTGATAAGTGAGGACAAGGGGGACCCTATCATGTTTCTGGGAGGGAGGAGAAGGAGTGAGGGCGGATGCGCGGGAGATGGGCCGGACACGGTTGAGGGCCCTGTCAACGACCGTGGGTGGAAAACCTCGGTTAAGGAAGAAGGAGGACATGTCAGAGGAACTGTTTTTGAATGTAGCATCATCGGAACAGATGCGACGGAGGCGAAGGAACTGAGAGAATGGGATGGAGTCCTTACAGGAAGTGGGGTGTGAGGAGCTGTAGTCGAGATAGCTGTGGGTGTCGGTGGGTTTGTAATGGATATTGGTGGACAGTCTATCACCAGAGATTGAGACAGAGAGGTCAAGGAAGGGAAGGGAAGTGTCAGAGATGGACCACGTGAAAATGATGGAGGGGTGGAGATTGGAAGCAAAATTAATAAATTTTTCCAAGTCCTGACGAGAGCATGAAGCAGCACCGAAATAATCATCGATGTACCGGAGAAAGAGTTGTGGAAGGGGGCCGGAGTAGGACTGCAACAAGGAATGTTCCACATACCCCATAAAGAGACAGGCATAGCTGGGGCCCATGCGGGTACCCATAGCCACACCTTTTATTTGGAGGAAGTGAGAGGAGTTGAAGGAGAAATTGTTCAGCGTGAGAACAAGTTCAGCCAGACGGAGGAGAGTAGTGGTGGATGGGGATTGTTCGGGCCTCTGTTCGAGGAAGAAGCTAAGGGCCCTCAGACCATCCTGGTGGGGGATGGAGGTGTAGAGGGATTGGACGTCCATGGTGAAGAGGAAGCGGTAGGGGCCAGGGAACTGGAAATTGTTGATGTGACGTAAGGTGTCAGAGGAATCACGGATGTAGGTGGGAAGGGACTGGACAAGGGGAGAGAGAAGGGAGTCAAGATAACGAGAAATGAGTTCTGTGGGGCAGGAGCAAGCTGAGACGATCGGTCTACCGGGGCAGTTCTGTTTGTGGATTTTGGGTAGGAGATAGAAGCGGGCCGTCCGAGGTTGGGCAACTATCAGGTTGGAAGCTGTGGGAGGGAGATCCCCAGAGGAGATGAGGTCAGTGACAGTCCTGGAAACAATGGCTTGATGTTCAGTGGTGGGGTCATGGTCCAGGGAGAGGTAGGAGGAAGTGTCTGCGAGTTGACGCTCAGCCTCCGCGTGGTAGAGGTCAGTGCGCCAGACAACAACAGCACCACCCTTGTCAGCGGGTTTGATGACAATGTCAGGGTTGGACCTGAGAGAATGGAGTGCAGTAAGTTCAGAGAGAGACAGGTTAGAATGGGTGAGAGGAGCAGAGAAATTGAGACGACTAATGTCGCGCCGACAGTTCTCAATGAAAAGATCGAGAGAAGGTAAGAATCCAGAGGGAGGGGTCCAGGTGGAGGGAGAATATTGAAGATGGGTAAAAGGATCCGTTGAACTGGGAGAGGACTCCTGCCCAAAGAAGTGAGCCCGGAGACGAAGACGGCGGAAGAAGAGTTCAGTATCATGCCGAGCCCGAAATTCATTGAGGTGAGGGCGTAAGGGTATGAAACTAAGTCCTTTGCTGAGCACTGAACGTTCAGCATCGGAGAGGGGAAGGTCAGGGGGTATAGTGAATACACGGCTGGGGTTGGGATTGGAAGATGGGGTGGGGACGGAGGGACAGGCCGGGGTGGAGGGTCCTAGATGGGTGTTGGTGTCGATGAGTTGTTGGAGCTTGCGTTCCTTAGCACTTGAGAGAAAGAGAAAAAGTTTCTCGTTGAGGCGTCGGATGAGCCGAAGGATAAAATGAAACTGGGGGCACGCGCAGCTTTGAAAAAGGGTACGGCGGTGCTGCTGGAGGGAGAGGTCGAGTGTGTTCATATGGCGGCGCATGGCACTGAGAGTGGATTTCAGAATGTGACGGGAACAGCAGTCCGAGAAACGTTTTATGTCCCGGAGATACCTGTAATCCTGGGTGGGTTCGAAACATGAGGGGTGGAATTTCAGTTGAAATCCATGTGGGGTAAGTCGGAGACGGAGACAGTCACTGAGAAAGGAGATATGGCTGTGAAAGCGGGTTTTATTAAACACCTTGTCAAACACTAGGAGAGAAATGGAAAGCAATGAAGGTGAACAAGGCAACAGAGAAATCCGGAAATCTTGTCGCAGAGAGGAACAGAACTTCTTCAAGGAGGTAGGCATTTCTTGAAGAGCAGTGGCAGTCAATTAAACACAGAGAAAAAAACAAAAAAACTGCTTAAAAGCTATTGAAAAAGGTGACTGGAATGTTGGAAGTGGAATATAAAAGTGAGGAAGGATCTGATGCTGTCGTTGTGTAAAGCCTTGCTCTGACTCCGGCTGGAAAACTGCATTCAGTTTTGATCACTGTACTTCAGGAAAAACATTCAAGTGCTACAGGCACTGTAATGAACAACTACAAAGCTGATCCTACTCTCAGGGGTCTCGGTGAAAAGAAGAGACTGGAAAACCTGGGTTTTCAGTGTGAAAAAGACACATTTAGGGGATGATCCTGTAGAGATATGTACATCAGCATCAGGCAGGCTCACCAAAGACACGTTCTGGTTGCCAATTAGGTGACCTGGACATCTCCAGTAGGTGCCAATGGCTTTAGGGGATTGAATGCCTGGAGACATGGAGAAGAACCCTCATTGGAGGGAATAGCATCAAAAGGCAGAGGGACTAATCCTTGAATTAGCCAATGTCATGCACAGCTGAGAGTTATGTCAGAACCACAGTACAGAATAGGCCAATGAAAAAATGGCTGTGGCTGTGACATAAAATGAAAAGAGACGGAAGAACTGAGAGGATCTCAGACGATTGCCGGCCAATTATGATGTTTAAGACAGTAAATGGCATGGAAACAGTTAATCCACAATGAAACTATGGGAGTAGGACAAGAGACCATCAATTCAAACTCATAAAAGGCAATTTTAGGGCTAATATCAGGAAGTTCTTTGCAATGGACTTCCAGAGGGAATGATGTAGATGAAAGCTCTGGAATCATTGAAGAAACAGCTAGATGCAATAATATTGGCAAGTGTGGGTTTGCTCTGACTAGATGAATTAAGATGGGCTCAATGATGTCACTCATCCATCAGTGCCCTGTGATTGTGTGAATAGGAATCTACTACTTTAATGAAATTCCCTTGTAAATCTCCTTGACACCAGACTGATCTGCCACTGCACCTGTACCACAAGGGTTGTTTGCTCTTATTGCGGCTAACATAAGAAATGCCCGTGCCTAAAGTTGGGGCATTGATTTGGAGAGAGAGAAAGTTGGGGAACTTGGTTCATGGAAATAACTGAAAAGAAGTGGCTAAAGTATTCTTAGAACAAAGTCCAACATGATCAGTTTTCAAACAAATCTATAAAAGTCTTAAGTTCAAAGTCGTGACTCTTGATCTGGAATCAGAGATTAATTATTCATCCAAACAATACTTTATCCTTCAACATCAAGTTTCCAGGCATTTCATATTACTCTGCAAAATTTATTTCCCAGTAGTGGCAAAAAGCAGGGAGGAAAGTCTTGCATTTATTTAACACCTTTCTCACCTCAGGACATCTCAAAATGCTTTATAGTCAGTGAACTACATTTTTGAAGGGTAGTCACTGTTCTAATGTAGGCAACATGATGGACAATTTGCATTAAACCCGCTCCCACAACAAAACAATGACATAATGATCAAATATGCTTGTTTTTGTGATGTTGATTGAGGGATAAATATTGACCAGACACTGTGGATATCATACCTGCTCTTCAAAATAATGCCATGGGAGCTTTTACACCCACCTGAGAGGATAGACATGTCTTCAGTTTAACATCTCAGTCCAGAGACAGCACCGACAACAGTGCAGCATTCCCTCAGTATTGTACTGGAGCATCAGCCTTGATTCTTGTGCCCAGCTCTCTGGAGTGGTTCTTAAACCAGCAACTGTCTGACTCAGAGGCAAGAGTGTGAGCAAAGGAGCCGCAGGTGACATAAGCACAGATATGTCCGTTTGCATTATAAAGTTGGAAATTCATCTTCAGCGCCTCTTTTAAAAATCAATGTGAGGATTGTGACTATCCTTCTTTGTGTCCTGCTGTTTTTTTTTAAATATTTGTTAAGAGGTAATAAAAATAATCTTCCTTAAATATTCGGCATGGTTATGTTTTGAATCTTGGTTTTGTCTAGAGAAGGACTCAGCTCAATAAAGGCTTTACTTCAAGTTCGTCAGGTCAACTATAACTGTACTGTATCAATTCTCCATTTTATGTTATAGATAATGGAGCTTCAGGAGCACTTTCACTCTTTGTCCTTTATAATGTTTACACAAGCGCTGAGCATGTATAAAAATCTCCAATGTATCCTCAGGAACTAGCCTCAAATTCTATTCCATTGGTATGAAGGAACTTGATTAATGATGAAAACTGTTAACTCAGCCCATCCAGGAGATTATTCTCATTTATCAGAACCCTGGTATTCAGTAAAACACACTGATATTCATTTAAAAACATTAGTTTCTGAAGAAATGTCCCCTCTAGAAAGTCATATCTCATTAATTGGCACCAACAATACCCTCCTGTATTGTCCCTGACACCTGAGTAATGACATCTCCATTGCTGTATTGGCTTATAAATTGTAAAGTTTACAATTTGAACTGTTAAAATGTAATCAGTGATAATTAGATTTCACTCTTTGTGGCTTCAGATGTGTTGAAATGTGGCGATAACATATTACAGATTTTCTACCGGTTAATAAAATTACAGTTGCAGCAAACTACCTGGACCTGGGACACTAAAAATAGAGAGTTCTTGGGACACATTACTGCTGGAATTTATCATTTATTCACTTGCTGATCTTTTGCACTCAGTCACATGCCAATTTATGTAATTTTTTAAAGATCTATTTGGATAGTTGGTATAATTTAATTGACAGTCCCCAAGGAGAATCTGCGCGGAATAAATTCAATAACAACTTGCAAAAAACGCCCACAATAAATCTCTCAAGGCACTTCACGGTAACATAACAGGCCAAAGAAGGAGGCATTAGGACAGGTGACATAAAACTTGGCGAGCGAGAAATGTTTTGAGACGCTTCTTAAAGGAGGAAAGAGAAGGTGGTGAAATTTAAGAAACGAATTTCAGAGTTTAGGGCCTAGCTAACTGAAGGTATGTCCTCCAATGGGGGAGGTGGAGGGCAGAGCTGGAGGAATGTCAAATTCTCTGAAGATTGTAGGCCTGGAGGAGGTCAGATGGGGAGGGTTTAGGGCCATCAAAAAGAATTTGAAAACAAGGAGAGCATTGGAATATTTGAGCCTGGAGATAACAAAAACACGGATGAGGGTTTCAACGGCTGATGAGCTGAGACAGGGAACGGTAACAATATGGCGCCTACTTGAAAACTTTATGAGGACAGCAAGGCCCTGAATTTCTTCACAGTTTCTGCCACTATAACTTTGCCTGAAGTGTGGCAGGAACACCGTTTATGTGTTTTAGGGTTTACTACCTGATGAAGAGTGTGACAAGATCACTGGAAATACTCGAACAAACATAAAACGTTTGAACATTTCTATTTGTCATAACCATATTTTTTTATATCAGTCCAGGGGATGTGGGCTTCGCTGGCTGGGCCAGCATTTATTGCCCATCCCTAGTTGCCCTTGAGAACATGATGAGGAGCTGCCTTCTTGAACCGCTGCAGTCTGTAACCAGGTTGATCTTTAGATGGAAAAAGTTGGAAAACATCAATATTCTGATCTTTGAGAAAAGAAAAGATGACTGATTTCAATATTTCTTACCTGTGCCCATAATTTCTCACATGGGCTCCCATTCTCGATTTCACGGGTTGGCAAAAGTGCCAAGTGCAGATAAAATGCTCCAGCAAAAGGAAGGGCAGGGGCATTGGAGGCTGAGACAACTTGGGCACATTTACCAGAGGCTGATCAGAGTGATTATAGCAGAGATTTACCAAAGGAGCATTTGTTATTCTCTTGGTGAGTGAATGGCATTTGGCATAAGGCACAAGGAAAATGAGAAATAACTCTAATTCACCAAGAATGATTTTGAAAACACTATCCCCTTAGTTCAATTCTGATCTTCCCTTGAGCATTTGGCCAAGTTAAGCTGTAATAACAACCTCTGTCATGAATTTCCTGTTATTTTCCAAGGAAGATTTGGACATTTGTACCATATCCACTATTGATTAGTGAGTATGTTTACATTTCTCATTCCTCATTATGTCCAGCTCCTGTCCAGTAGGACATATATCCACTTATTGTTTTTCCATTATCATTAGTTTGCAAACAGATAAGCAAACATCAGAGAAGATGCAGTAAAGATTTACAAGCCTGGTTCTGCGGGTGAGAGACTTCAGTTACGTGGTTAGATTGGTGAAGCAGGGCCTGCTCTCTTTAGGGAAGAGAAAGATGAGAGGAGATTCGATAGAGGTGTTCAAAATCATGGGGGATCTGCACAGAGTAGATAGTGAGAAATTGTTAGGGATCAAGAACTAGAGGACGCTGATTTAAGGTGATTAGCAAATGAACATAAGGAAATGAGTGCTTAGGGCCTGGAATATACCGCCTGAGAGTGTGGTGGTGCTGGCCTCAATGATGGCTTTAGAAAGGGAATTGAAGCATTATCTAAAGAAAAGGTATTTCCAGAGATACAGAGTAAAGGCAGAGGGGAGTTGGACTAGCTGAGTTGCTCTTACAGAGAGCCACCATCATCATGACAGGCTGAATGGCCTCCTCCTGTACTGTAAACACTCTCTGGCTCTAGGTGCTTCTGAAGCTCCAGATCCTTAACTAGCTTAAAGCAATGTGATGTGCAGCCATGCCGAGATTAGGAGTATGGTGAGAACATTCACAGATGTTATAGTGAGTTGTTCTGCTTACCATGTGACTCAAAAAGATCTCCTGATAGGTGGAGTCAGGACCAATTGGTAACTATGCTTTGGGTGGGAGGTAAGAAAATATAACAACCAATGGATTCAGATCTAAGTTCTGCAGTCTTGCACATCCAGCCATGAATGGTGATGGATAATTAAACAACTCACTGAAAGAGGAGGCTCCACAAATATCCCCACCCTCAATGACGGAGGAGCCCAGCACATCAGTATAAAAGATAAGGCTGAAGCATTTGCTACAATCTTCAGCCAGAAGTGTCGAGTGGATGATTCATCTCGTCCTCCTCCAGAGATCCCCAGCATCACTGATGCCAGCCTTCAGCCAATTCGATTCACTCTACCTGATACCAAGAAATGGCTAAAGGCACTGGATACTGCGAAGACTATTGGCCCTGACAATATTCCAGCATTAGTGCTGAAGACTTGTGCTCCAGAACTAGCTGCACACCTAGCCAAGCTGTTCAAGTACAGCTACAACACTGGCATTTACCCGGCTATGTGGAACATTGCCCAGGTAAGTCCTGTGCAGAAAAAACAGGACAAATCCAAACCAGCCAATTATTGCCCCTTCAGTCTACTCTCGATTGCCAGCAAAGAGATGGAAGGTGTCTTCAACAGTACTATCAAGCAGCACTTGCTCAGCAATAACCTGCTCACTGATGCCCAGTTTGGGTTCCGCCAGGGCGTCTCAGCTCCTGACCTCTTTACAGCCTTGGTTCACACATGGACAAAAGAGCTGAACTCCTGAGGTGAGGCGAGAGTGACTGCCCTTGACATCAAGGCAGCATTTGACTGAATGTGGCATCAAAGAGCCCTAGCAAAACTGAATTCAATGAGAATCAGGGGGAAAACTCTCCACTGGTTAGAGTCATACCTAGCACAAGGGAAGGCAGATGTGGTTGTTGGAGGTCAGTCATCTCAGCTCCAGGACATCACTGCAGGAGTTCCTCAGGGTAGTGTCCTCGGCCCAACCATCTTCAGCTGCTTCATCAATGACCTTCCTTCCATCATAAGGTCAGAAGTGGGGATGTTCGCTGATGATTGCACAATGTTCAGCACCATTCGCAACTCCTCAGATACTGAAGCAGTCCATGTCCAAATGTAGCAAGACCTGGACAATATCCAGGCTTGGGCTGACAAGTGGCAAGTAACACTCATGCCACACAAGTGTCAGGCAATGACCATCTCCAACAAAGAGAATCTAACCATCACCCCTTGACCTTCAATGGCATTACCATCACCGAATCCCCCACTATCAACATTCTACCATATAGAAGGACAAGGGCAGCAGATAGATGGGAACACCGCCACCTGGAAGTTCCCCTCCAAGTCACTCACCATCCTGACTTGGAACTATATTGCTGTTCCTTCAATGTTGCTGGGTCAAAGTCCTGGAACTCCCTCCCTAACAGCACTGTGGGTGTACCTACACCACATGGACTGTAGCGGTTCAAGAAGGCAGCTCACCACCACCTTCTCAAAAGCAATTAGGGATGGGCAATAAATGCTGGCCCAGCCAGCGAAGCCCACACCCCGTGAACCAATATTTAAAAAAAGTCTCTTTCAGGGTTGAGGTGGCTCCATGATGATGGCAGTTTGAAACAAAATCACCCTCTGTGGTAGATCTAGTAAGGGTGTAGGCCCACACTAATCCAAGGCACTGTTGCTGATACATTGATCAGCTGGACTGGCTCACTAATAGATTCCAGAGAGGTAAATTTGTCACCCGACTGGGATTCTCCTCACTTGGGCTTCAGGTCATCCTGCTGACAAATATCCTGGGGTAGGTATTAAAGCAGAGTGTTGAGAATTCCACAAAAACTCACCTAATTGTGTTGTGGCTTTCACGATGGACAGGAGGGGCATGATGAATATAACTAGTAATAGCACTGTGTGCACAATAATAACACCTGTGTCAGTTTAGCAAGATAAAACATGCTTTGTACTGCTGGGCTGCATGGTAGACTGTTGATGTTCCAGCAGGAATTCTGGAAGTTCCTAAGCTGTGGTTTTGCCAACCTACCCTTAATCTTTCTGGATTTAGAGAAGTGCGTTCAATGTTCACGAGTGCACCCAATATGAGACAAACAGAAATGATCCAAATGTCTCAGTAGCACATTTGGAAACTCTTGGACATGGCAATGCATTCCCATGCATACCAGACATCCAGAAATGCTCACAGGACCCAAAGCCCCCACCAAAGAAAAGCTTTAAATGAGTTAAATATATCACTAATAGTATAATATTTCTGCATAAAATGTCTGAGTCTTTTGACTCAGGAAAAATATTGTCCCAAATATTGGCGCTTGATAGTCAAAACACAATCATTGTATTTGCCAAAATGAGTTGTATGATGCATAATGTGCAAAAAAACCCAATTCGGGTCTATTCACAAAGCGAAGGATGTCCGCACTAATAGCAGGAGGCATGAAATTGTATTCCTTCAAATTAGTTACATGGAGCTCAGTATATTTTTCTTCCTATGTCAAGGCAGCCAGGTATAAATATCATCTTTGAACAGAATATGTGCAGTTCTGTCAGTTCTAAAAAAAATAACAGTTTTAGTTTGTAAATGACATTCAAAAAAGAATCAATCACTGTAACCTCTGCTAACGGACATTGTGTTTTGAATGATATGCAAAAAGCTATTTGTCTTTCTGTGAGCTTTAAGCTCTGCACCAACAGCAAATCAATGAGATAGCATTCATCCTGGACTGACAGAATTAGTCAACACAGAATTGCAGTTCTAAATGGGGCTCAGGTGGCTCCATGGCTTTATTGCTGTTGCTTTTCTATATTTCAGTCAACACTGCTGTCGGCTGATGACTGAGGCTATATCGATCACCTGTGAAATGAGTTTGGCAGTTCTTCATTTGGACCTTAATGGACATAAGGTGCCAGCATTCCTGAAATCTGTACGACATAATGGCCACTTAATGTGACTATCTTTTTTTTTTCAGTAGTTCTGTGGGGTTTGCTTTCAAAAGTAAGCTTGGTGTTTAAATCCAGTCAGAATCGGTACTTAAATGTAAGCAATAGTCATTTGATCAATTGCTATTTAATGGTGATATTGAATAGGTACTTAACCACCATTCATGAAGTTCAAACACTATGAGACCAAATGGATTGGTTATGTTCAGCAGACCGGATTACTCATAGCAAGCAATGCATAGGTGTCCATTTAACACAGCTGCAACCTCCGTTCAGCTTAACTGACGATGAGCAATATGTAGGTTCTTTACTTAAAACAAGTTTCACAGTTCCTGAGTTTTAAACGTCTCTATGCTCTGGCGCTTTTAAGTCAGTGGGGTAAAACAACGTGAAAAAATAATGTCAAAATGTTTCAATTCAGTTTTGATTGATTCTTTGTGATCTGCTCCCTGCAAAGGTCTCGGGCCACTGTGTCCAAAATCCTGCATCTATCTGCTCGCTACACACTGCTTTGGTTTTATAAGACTCAGCCCACATCTGGCGTGCAAATATTGGAAGATTGACTGAGGAAATGCAGCCATCGGTATCCTCTGCCACGTTCATCTGCAGTGTAGCTATGGCTCCATGAGTAGGGTAACTCATAAATCCTTATGAAACAGCACAGAAGGAGAGGCAGTCTTAGACATATGTCAAATGGAGAAGCAATGGCTCAGCAGCAAACATTAATTACATTTGTTGGACAGAAGTTCCACGGTCTGCACTGATATGAAATTAAATCACCAATTTTACACGCTGGCTTAACTCTCCATATGCGAAAAGTATAATATGCACATATTTAGAATGAAATTATCTTCATTTTAAAACACTTCAATCTCTTTTGACAATGTGTTACAATTTAATATTAGATGCTTCTTGCTGGAGAAATGTTTTACAGTAATCTTAGTACATGCGTGAGACTTAACTATTTTCTACATAATTTCCAACTAAATTATCTTTTGAAAAATGATGTTGTACAAATAGGAAGGAGCTGATCTATTTTGTTTTTGTTCTAAACAGGAACCTTGAGGAAAAGAATTCTATCACATGAGTTGAGCAAAGAGAGTAACATGTGCATTTATATAGCACTTTTCATAACTACAGGATGTCACTTTACAGCCTATGAAGTAATTTTTGAAGTGTTATCACTGTTGGAGGTGTCTTTTGGATGAGATGTTGAAGCCTCCATTTGGCTTCTCAGAAGGAGGAAAAGATCCAATGACACCATCTCGAAGAAGAGCAGGGGAGTTATCCCTGGTGTCCTGGTCAATATTTATTCCTCAATCAACAAACAGATTATCTGGTCATTGTCGAATTGCCGAATAATTGAGTTTGCTGTGCCACCTCCTTCTTTGTGGCAACAGCAGGTTTCTTGCTCCTGTTGCTGGGGAAGAGTATCCCTCGTTGGATCTTCAATCACTCCAGTGATACATCAAGGGAGTGCAACCTTTAACCATTCTGAATCTACTCTCAGTGTTCTTCCTCTCTTGTTTTCAACTCCCAACCTCCCCACATTCCACCTCTGGATTGGCCGCTCAGATGTACGAGTTAACATCGTGTCCTGTGGCCTCATCATGGGCATTGCTATGCAACCAATGACAAACCCAGAAGCAGAATGATGACGAGGTTGTTGTGTTAAAATGTCACTGACAGACACCATTCAGAATTTAATTTCAGACCTCTCACGTGATATCAAAACCCCCTCCCCACCACCGCTCTGACTGCACCTCGGAGTTAATATCTTCCTGAGATGCTGGAATAAACAGCATCTCCCTGTGTGATAGCATTGGCAGCATACTGACTAATCTAATTTTATCTGTAAAGTAAATTGAAGGGACACGACCAATTTCTTAAATGCTTCAACATTTTTTCATTCATTTACAGGATAAGGGCATTGCTGGCTGGGCCAGCATTTATTACCCTCCCCTAATTGCCTTTGAGAAGATGGTGGTGAGCCGCCTTCTTGAACTGCTGCAGTTCTCGAAGGAAACATGGTGGAAAAGCTTGTTGCTAGTTTCCATCCTTTTTAGTTCTTTGGTTTTTTTGTTTGCCAGCTAATTTATACCAGCCCAGTTAAATCTGGCACACAAGTAACTATTAACCATGTTCCTATATGCAACTTGAACGTGTCAAACAGCGTGACCATGGATATCTCACAAGAAGCATTCTTCTGTGGCTGAAATATTTAGTTCTTTGGATGTTTTATCTCAATGCCAACATGTTCAATGCCAATGTGATGGTGTAGGGTAACAAAAGAATGCCTTTAGGTGGAATAAAACTTATAGGCTTCCATCACTATTAAAAATAGAGGTCCAAAACTCAGATCTCACCTCACTGAAAAATAAATTGGCTCTTTTTATCTGTCAACAAGTTGACCTTGTATGCTTCTTAACCAGGGGTATTAATATTCAGTTTGGTGAATTTTTTTTGAAAGCTCATTGTGTTGGTTATAATAATTTAATCTCAAACACTGGCAGTCATCTTCCTAATCTCCACAAGAATGCATGAACTTTAAGAAGTACCTGGATAAGCACTTGGCACGTCATAACATTCAAGGCTATGGGCCAAGTGCTGGTAACTGGGATTAGGTAGGTAGGTCAGGCGTTTCCCAAGTGTCGGTGCAGACTTGATGGGCCAAAGGACCTCTTCTACACTGTATAATTCTGTGAACTCCTGGTGCCCTATAAACAAAGGGTGGAAATTTCCGCTCCTGTTGGTGTCGGGCGTCATAACGGGCATGAGTGGAAAATATGGCGAGATGGCCAAAAATTGGTTTCACACCGTTGTAAAACCAGTTTGCGATTGTCCACTCTGCCCGTCAATGGTGGGCCGCCACATGTCGGGAACCTAATTTCAATACTTCAGCATCTCATTATCTTGCCAGAATCATCCACCCACATCAAATTTACCACCCCATGTCACCGTAACCTCAGAACGATGTACTTGATGACTGCCTTTAGAAGCTGTGCACCTGGCCAGCTGAACTTTGAGGGGAACTTGGAGGTGGGTGCACACTGCCCTGTGCAGCGCTCATGAGCATCGCCTGTAGGACATCAAGGAAGAGGCACTGCGAATTTCAAGGGCTCCAGTGTGGGTGAGGCTGGGGGTCGGGGGCAAGGCAGCACAGACTGAAGGAAGCGCACAGGCACATGGCGAAGTTGGGGAGAAGGGGGTGAGGGCAGGGGCCACGGATTTGGAAAAGCTTGTCAAAAGCGAGCATTCTTCACAACTGAGACCGTTCAGCTGCAGGTCCATTGACATACTTGCAGTCAGAGCCTCTGAAGCTTTTCTGCCCACTCAAGCAAAGCAAAAGTATAATAGTGCCACCAAACGCTCAAGGACTATTCACCCCTTGGGCGTGTTTTAGAGGGAACAGAACAATTGGCCGACTGGACAAGTTGTACAATCCCCTTGTGAAAGGTGGGGATGGCGCAGTCGCTGGTGGAGTTGCTCACAGCTCCTTGTAATGTCTTTATTCAGGGTTGGACCAGTTTCCATTGTGGTTCAAGCTAACAGTGCAGCCTTGCAGTGTGGGTTAGGAGAATGCCTGTGCCTGAGCTGAGAGCACAATGTGCAATCCAATGGGCAAAGCTGCTGCCAATTGGTCAAGTGGAGTGGGGCAGAGGTGGGCGGGGTTTCGGGCAGCCAATCAGCGCACTACACACTGACTATCCAAGTGGTGGCCAGCACTCTCCTGCATGTGTGAAGTGGCCTTCAGACTTAACCAAGAGAGCGTCTTAGTACACCCATGCTAACCCACATGTCTCTCTCCTTGATCCTGCAGGAGGAGAACATCAGGGACATGAAGCCTGGTGATTTAGCGGAATGCCGCATGGCTGACAGGGAGCAGAGAAGAAGAAGAGAGCAGCAGAGGTGCCTGGCTTGGCAAAGGTTGGAGCACTTCCCTCAAGATGAAGGGGAGGCCAGGCCTGTTCAGCACACAGCTGAAGATCCACAGAGAGCTGTCGTTTGACGGCACCTCACTACACCAGGGTCTATATACAGCGCCTATCATTCCTGAAGAGGACTGAGAACCTGTGTTGCCGAAGACTGTACATGTCTAGGGAACCAGTTGGTCGCATACACCACCTGCTGCAGGGTTTGGCACCATGGGGACATGGAGGGCATCCACTGCCATTGGCCGTGAAAGTACAGCTACAACACTGGCATCTACCCGGCTATGCGGGAAATTGCCCAGGTATGTCCTGTACATGAATAGCAGGACAAATCCAACCTGGCCAATTACCGACCCATCAGTCAACTCTCCATCGTCTGTAAAGTAATGGAAGGGGTCATCAATAGTGCTATCGGGTGGCACTTGCTTAGCAATAACCTGCTCACTGCCAGCCAGTTTGGGTTCCACCAGGGCCCCTCAGCTCCTGACCTTAGTACAGCCTTGGTTCAAACATGAACAAAAGAGCTGGACTCCCGAGGTGAGGTGAGAGTGACTGCCCTTGAGGCTGCATTTGACCGAGTGTGACATCAAGGAGCCCTGGCAAAACTGGAGTCAAAGGGAATCAGGGGGAAAACTCTCCACTGGTTGGAGTCATACCTAGAACAAAGGAAGATGGTTGTAGTTGTTGGAGGTCAGTCATCTCAGTCCCAGGACATCACTGCAGGAGTTCCTCAGGGTAGTGTCCTCGGCCCAACCATCTTCAGCTGCTTCATCAATGAGATTCCCTCCATCATAAGGTCAGAAGTGGGGATGTTCGCTGATGATTGCACAATGTTCAGCACCATTCATCACTCCTCAGATACTGAAGCAGTCCATGTCCAAATGTAGCAAGACCTGGACAATATCCAGGTTTGGACTGACAAGTGGCAAGTAACATTCGCACCACACAAGTGCCAGGCAATGACCATCTCCAACAAGAGAGAATCTAACCGATGTCCCTTGACATTCAACGGCATTACCATTGCTGAATAGTAATTCACCTTGGCAGGAGTCCTCTGGAGGGCCGAGTCCTGGAGGCACCCCCCCCACCCCCCCCCCACAACAAGAGTGCCCTGCTGTGGGCCAGCTGCACCCTCCTCAGCCTGTGGAGCTGGAGCTGATGGGGTCACAGGAAGAGGGAATTTGTATTGGCTGGATATTCCCAGAGTCACCTGGGTGGATGCCCCCGGAGTGTTGAGCTACTGATCCTCCTCCCCATGGGTGCCAGAGGGCCCCTGGCTGACTCCTTGAGGAGAGGGGGTTGCTGGAGTGAGATTGAGCTGACCCTCACCCCTCTTGTGTTGACACTGTTGGAGGCCAACTATGGTATCAGTGATGGAGTTGAGCCCGCGCAGCAGTGCAGGACCGATGTCCTGGGCCAAGGTCTCCATGGCGGCCACCATCCTGCCAGTGTTGACCTCGGTGCCTTAACATACCAGCGTTATTCCCTCAGACTGAAGGTGGACGGACTCCTCCATCGTGCGTTTCAATCTGAGGAGTGCAGCGGACATCCCTTCCTGATGTTCCAGCAATTGTCTTTGCAGATCCACCAACTGATTGAGGACCGAGTCCAGAGGCTCATCATCTGACTCAGACTCAGCAGATTCCTTGTCTCCAGCAGTCCTCCGAGCGCCAGCAAACAAGGATATTCCTGCTTCCGCCTGCTGTTGAACAGATTGTGTGCTGTGCTCACCAGATTGTGATCCCGAGGCTACTCTACATCTAGATCCCACTGGGGTGTGTAGCACTGCACTGGTGGAGGGCGTGTGTGAGCGTTGTGATGGGTCTTCAATGGTGCTGCCCTCAGGGTCCTCTTTTGAGGTGCTCTTGGTGCTGGGGTCGGGGCCATAGTTGTCTGAGGGCAACATGTCAGAAGTGCGTCGGACAGAAAGTAGAGATTATTAGTGTTTGCAGCTGCATTACACACACAACAGAAGACCCAGAGGAGCGTTGAGAGATGGATCATGTGGTGCAGGATCCTCACACGGGAGCTCACCACCAAACTCACCATCGCCGCCGGAACAGTCTACATCTTCTCCAGCCAGCTCCAATTCACAGCTCTTGAACGGAGTGAGGACCTTGATGTCCAGCACTCCACCCCTCGTCTGGAACATACTCCCGGTGATTGTGCGTGATCATGTCCTCCTTAAAGACAGATGGAGAGAGGGTGAACAAGGTGCATGCCAGGGGAAGGGAAATGGGAAGGATGGAAGGAGTATGTGTGTACTGAGTGGAGCCATGGACGGGATGAGGAAATGATCTCCAGAGGAGATGAGGCCAGATGGAGATGTGAGGCTGTGTGTGAGAGAATGAGCGGTGATGTCCCTTGAGCTGGCAGTGAGTGAGATGCCAGTGAACGTGTGATGGGTTTGTGAGTGTGTGAGTTTAGAGCGATGCGATGGTTGCCTTACCCTGGCAGCACAGATGAGATCATTCATCCCCTTTCTGCACTGGATGGCCAACATCTTGTATGCGGCGTTGGCACTGATCACCACTGTCACCGCTGCCCAAGCTGGAGTGGTGAGACTGATGGGCCACCTGTGGCCAGAGCGGGGGTAAGGGGCCTCCGCGGTGTCCAGCAAGCATCCCAGGGATACGTCACTGAATTAGGGGGCTGCACTCTTCAGGTTTTACAGCTATGTCTTCAACAGAACAGCCCTGGGCTACAAGCATTGACAACTATGCACGCGGCTACATTTTAAATATGGCGCCTGATGTGAGGAATTGGCGAGGTAATGACTTGGCGGGCTAATCGGAAGCCGCCTGTCAGCGATCGGGTGCGTTTCCCATGACTGTATAATTTATGAGGCGGGAAGGCAATGAAACGGCACAAGAACCCATCATTGTGGCCGACAAATAAAGCATCACTTTTCATGATCAACCGCACTTAGCGAAAATCTGGGACGATTCTGCCCCATGAAAAATCTATGCAAAATGGTTCTTATAAGTTGATTTATTTTTCTTGGGAATCGGTTAATAAATACAACTTTTTAAAATAATATTCAGTCTATAGTTATTTAATATTACTGTTCAGTAATGAGTTTGGATTTGGACTCTGCATTCAGGGTTGTAACTGAGAACATCCTAAGTTACTCAATCTGACGCCAGAGTGTTTTGTTCTCCAGATGCTTCCTTCCTGAATTCTGACCTACATTTTCTTCTCTTCTCTCCATTTTAATTTACTCCAGTTGTTATGATTTGGCAGAAGGTATTTGCCAGGCTGACCAAATCCATGAGGGAACCTTGGCTACACTACCACAACAATTTTGTAATTTGTATTTACTATGAGAAGGCTGGTGCACCGGAGTCAGAAGTAATGAGCCCACTACCACCTTTAGGGGTTTCAAAGATTAAATTAAGACATTTATTAACAAAAGAAGAACCAACTTGAACATACACACAATTGTAGTTCTACAGTTACAACAGTTCCCAAAATTTCTACTTAATCAGGCTCCTGACTACATGCCTCCTTTAAGGCAACAGTCCAAATAGATTCCAATTTTATAAAGTCATCCAGCAATATTACTGCAAGCACTCACCGGACAATGGACTTCCAAAGGCTTTTAATACAACTTTGGTTCTGGAACAGCAAACTTCTGCAGGGTGGCTAGAAGCTTTCTCCCTCCAAGTGTGTTTCGCACAGTCACCTGTCAAGATCTCACATGGCCACACCTCACACAGCCTTCTATCCTTCTCTAAATATATTCCTCCCTTTTTGATCTGTAAATCCCATTGTTTCAACTTGCCTTTAGAAGTTACTTTTCCCAGAATATAAAAATCTTCCATGTTATCATTATGACCAACACTTTTGGAAAAAATAAACGTAATCACTTTGCCTTATTTATCTTGTCAGTTGTAAACATCTTCCATGTCCCTTTGAAAATCAAACACTTCTCCACTTACCTAAAATGCAAATTTCATTTACACCATCTCTGCTGAGACCTCACCCTAGCTTTACTCATCTCCATTTCAAATGTTTGTTTTACACCTCACTTCTTTGATAAGTTGAACCTTGCAGTCTAACCATCTCTAGTTTAATTAAATTAGCCACACACACAGAACCACACACACACACACATACACACACACACACACACGCACACACAGAGGCATAAGCCTGCTTTAAAGTATCCCACAATAATATTAGGAAAAATATGATAGTTCCTTGACACAATGTACTAAAATATAATTCTATGCATGGTAGAAGAAAAGAACATCATTTACAATGTTCCTAAATCCTGAAGGGGTCAAGAATAACATAGGCTGCCTTGGGGTAAAGTTTGATTCTAGGGTTCAGCTTCAGATGGGGTTTCTTTAGGGTTTGCCTTTTTCCCTAACAATGTTACTGTAGACAATGATCTGTAAAAACGGTTATTGTTTATTTCCAGATCTATGTCGATCTCAGGACTCAACACAATGTTGTCCTTCTGCTTCCCTCCAGATCGCAGCCTCCTAGTCATGTGACATTGCATCAGTATCAGGTGCTCCAGATGTTAACCCTTTACCCTACAAAGTTGGTCATTGGTGGTAGCGTAATACAGGGTGAGAATGAAACAGAAACCCATTTCATGCTGCCTGATTTCTATTTCTAAATGGAAGACAATTGGACTTGGGCCAATTTGGTGGTCACCATTTTGTTTTCACCAAAGACCAAATTTCGCCAGCGGCACCGTTTTTGGGTAGAAACCATTGTCCTAATTTTCTATTTTGGGAAATTCAAGCTAGAAGATTGAATGGTTGGCTTTGTGCACACCAATTCCCTGTTATGGGTGACCCTCCCTGGATCAGCCTAATTTACAGAACTTTGGTTGGTTCCTGGCAGGTTTGCCACTGCTGCTGGGAATTCCCAACCTGGGAATGGTGGGGGGGGATGAAAATGCTTTCTTCGTAGGTCGTAGGAGCTGCTGCCTTGGGTGGAATTTGAAGAGGAGGCAGAAGATTTGCTAAGTTTTCATAACCCACTGCTCTCCTGGACTGTCAGTTTAAAATGTCCTCCATAAGACCATAAGACATAGAAGCAGAAATGAGGCCATTCAGCCCATCGAGTCTGCTCCGCCATTCAATCATGGCTGATAAGTTTCTCAACCCCATTCTCCCACCTTCTCCCCGTAACCTTTGATCCCCCTTACCAATCAAGAAACTATTTATCTCGGTCTTAAATACACTCAATGACCTGGCCTCCACAGCTTCTGTGGTAATGAATTCCATAGATTCACCACTCTCTGGCTAAAGAAGTTTCTCCTCTCACTCTGTAGCAGTGCCACTCCAGTCACGCGCTACGATTCTGTGATCCGACATCCCCGTGGCAGTAATGACAGTGTCCGATGCTCGACGGCACTTCATTATTACAGCTCACTTTGAATGCACCTGCCTATTTTTGGCAGATAAATTCAACAGCTGTCACTGCTCTGCCGCTCCTGGGCCTAGTGCCGAAGGCTGATAGCTCTCCAGCTGAGGCTGGGCCCCGGCTGGCCACAATCTGCCTGAAATGAGATGGAAAGGGAGCAGATTGAGGCTTTCATGAGCAAACTTGAAGTGGTGTCACTTCTTGGCTTCCTCTGATTTAGGGATAGCAGTCCATGGTTGGAAATACGTTTTTAGTTGGTCGAACGATAAAGGAAGTGTAGAGAGCTGGAATTCCAAAATACAACAAGGAGTGGGGGGAGGGGGTGGGGGGGCAGAGGGAAAATTTGAAGGAACTTTTGGCAAAATCAAACGTTCTAATCCATCTGGGACCTGTAACAAATAGCAGGGTGCATCATGAATGAGAGTCAGGTTTGGCCACTGGAGTTATTGCATTAGAAATGTTTTCAGTTTATTAAATCTGGTAATTGTAGATTGTTTAATTCTTCGAATTCCTCTGGTAGCTGATGAATAAAAAAGATGCCAAGCGTTATTCAAAAAGCCTAATTAGCCTGCACTTCAATTCTGGTCATTGGCACCGTTGTTTGCTAAGTGGGACCATTCCGAAGTGAGCCCACACGGATCTTAGTTTTACTTCTTAAGTGCCGGTGGCTCTGGAGTAGACTTTATATGAGAAAACCAATGTAGCACCAGAATGGTAACAGGGGTAAAAATTAGGACGATTTGTAACTAACCCAAATGGGAGGGGTCCCCGAGGTGGTCTCACCTCCTGGAGTGTTTCCCATGCTGTCACAGGAATCAACGATTTGCTCCATAGAGGCAGGCAGGCAATTCACAGAATTCAGGCCTCAATCAAGGGCCTTTTACTGACAGTACCGGCAGTTCCCTGTGCTGCAAGGGGCCCTCACTGATTGAATTGGCATTTTCAGGGCACCGCAAGGCTCAAAGAGGTTCAAATGTGGCTACAGGCATTCTTGTGGAGGTGATTCCCCTGCACTTTGAGGTCCCTCATAGCTCTGGCCCTTACTTTAGTAAGCTGAGGTTGGAGCCTCTCACAAACTCCTCCATTTTGAGGTGTCCCCTCTGTCTCCCTTTTCTTCAGTAACGTTCACCTTCCCTGAAGAGGCCTAGGAGGGAATGTTGGGGTGTGGCAGTGGTGTAGTGGTATTTTCACTGGGCTAGTATTGCAGGAACCCAGGGTAATGTTCTAGGTGCCCTGGTTCAAATCCCACTACAACAGATGGTGACATTTGAATTCAATGAAAGATCTGGAATTAAAAATCTAATAATGGCCATGAAACTAATGTCAATTGTTGTAAAATCCCATCTGGTTCACTGATGTCCTTTAGGGAAGGAAATCTGCTGTCCTTACCCAGTCTGGCCTACATGTGACTCCAGACCCACAGCAATGTGGTTGACTCTTAAATGCCCTCTAAACAAGGGCAATTGGGGATGGGCAATAAATGCTGGCCCAGCCAATGATGCCCACATCCTATGAACATTGTATAAAAAAGATGATACCTTTTTAGCTGTCCAAATTAGAAGAAAAAGCTCATCATGTTTTGTAATAGGTAGCTGATTGAACACTGTCCATTTTACACCTTCACCCATCATTTCTGATCCCCACAGAGTACAATACAAATTTCAAATAATTAATTAGAAACAAAGCTTCTCAAATGTCACAGGCTGGATTTCAAACTTTTTTTTTGCATGATGGAATTACAGCAACAGTTTCTCAGTGAATGAACAAGTACTTGTATTTGCCGACTTTTGTGTAGATTTACAGTTTCTGTTTTTAACTTTTGTATTTTGAATTGGCCATTCCTGATGGTGTTACCTTTAAGAAAAGTAAAAAAAAAATCATTTGTAAGCAGTAACCTACTTTTTAACATTCTAATAAGTAGAAGCTGGAAAGAACTCACCAAGGCTCCGTAGACAGCACCTTCCAAACCCATGACTGCTACCATCTAAAAGGACAAGGGCAGCAAATAGATGGGTCACTACCACCTGGAAGTTCCCTTCCAAGTCACTCATCATCCTGAGTTGTAAATATATCACTGTTCCTTCACTGTCGTTGGGTCAAAATCTTGGAACTCCCTCCCTAACAGCACTGTGGGTGTACCTACACCACATGGACTGCAGCGGTTCAAGAAGGCAGCTCACCACCACCTTCTCAAGGGCAACTAGGGATGGGCAATAAATGCTGGCCCAGCCAGCGAAGCCCACATCCCCTGAATGAATAAAAGAAAAGGTAGATGAGCAGCACTCTCCAAACAGGAAAACAACAACACCCTGATAAACCAGGCCCTGAGATATTCTTAGTTGTGTATAGAAAGCAAGAGAAATATATAATCAATAATAAGAATGTGGTTGAAAATATTAGGCTGAGTACAGAATAACGGTTTGCATGGTTATGTCCCTAAGATAAGATAATTTACTCTCAGTGATTTTGTAATGGCCATGACAAATGAATTATCCTGTAATTATATCCAGATCACACATTACTAATAACCAGTTACCTAACTCCTTGAGAAGTTGGCAGGAGGAATTGGATTGTTGATATTGTAGAACTAATCAAAAAACAGCACAGCACACGAGTTGTTGGAAAGTAGAAGCTGAAACAGTCAGAAAACCAACCCCTGCTATCTGATGTCAGCCGACGACTACATATTGTCAGACCTCTGGGCTTTGGGCTGGACAAATAGGTGGCCATGCAATTAGAGTAAAGGTGTTATAGGGTTCAGCAAACCCTAGACCCAGAAGGCCAACTACCTGCAAGTTCTGAAGGTCATGATTTCTTTCCCTACAGTCTTCAAATGGAAGACAGACTGTGGTTCAACACTGAGATGCTGCACCCTGGAGATGAGTCATTTAAAACTTGCTAGCCTGAATATCATCTGCACTGGAAATACATTCAAAGCTGGATTTAATTTGATATCTGGTTCATGAAAGTTGGAGTGACAGAGCGTTCTTAACTTCAAGCACAACAATTATCATAATTGAAATAATTGGTCAATTAGTGTTATTTTCAGTTTCATTGTCTATGAACTGCATTTAGCATTGATATGGTGCAGTTAGAGAATGACAGATTATTCTATCATTTTCACTGGGAGATGTTTCCAAGTGAAAATGCACCACTGAAGGTTAGTCCCTGTCTCCAGGCAGTGTTAGCAGTCTGTGGCCAGTGGTCTTGATACATGAAGGTAAGAATTTCTGGGCATTTTTGTCAGGCGTTTGCCAGCAATTTTCTCTTATTTGGCCCCTTTAATGTCGTGATCATCCTAAGCTACTTCACAATGGGGACTGGACAGAGATCAGGAACTGGGTAGGGAGTTAGCAGAAATGGCCAGAGGCATTATTAATAACTAAGTTTTGAGAAGACATTTTGAAAGTAGGTTTGGATGTAAAGGAAGTAAACGTTCGAACTCAAATAAGATTTTTCATAACCTCAAGAGGGAAATTGGAAATATCGGACCAAAACAGCAAGGGGACCTTGAAACTTGGATGAAGGTTGGCAATGCCGATTTCCCTCTGTCCATTTCACACTGGCTCTCATTTCTGGTCGGCTGTGAAATCAATATTGAACTGATTGTAATATCAAACTGCACAGCTTAGTGAGAGCAGCATTTGTACTACACTCAGCCCAGGAGGTGCCTATTGCAAATGGACAGCCAGCATTTTAGAAAGCATAAAGGAAGTGCCAAACTCCTTCAAAGTTGGATTCCGCAGTCACCAACCTTAACTAAGGCCATTTTACCTCCATCCAAACAACTGGCAGCATGAAACATCTAATGACCTCATGTGGATGGTCAACATCTATGAATGCTATTGCTGAAAAAAGAGACATATCAAAGCTTTTCTCTTTCATTCCTCAGGGCAATGCCTTGACCAATCAAGGCTAAGCTGCCTGGTTTAAATTTCAAACAATGCTTGGCAGTTAACTGTCAGTCACCATCACTGATGCATTCTCTATGGCAAAGCCTCTTCCAATCAGAGTCCATTTGCCATTCAATCAGCATTCTCTTCTCATACAGTATAAATTGTTGTTTTCTGCTTATATTGGTATTCTTGCAAAGTGTCCTGATGAGTGCAAGATGAAAAGCTTCGACATTTCTCTTTTTCAGCAATACTCAAGTTCGGTACTACCAAACAACTATCTGTGAATGCCTTGCCAGTGACTCCAACATCCCATGATAGGATAAAAATAATCACGTGACATCTCTACTCCCTCCCCCCCACCCCGACCAAACAATCCCTCATGTTGCTGAATGCATCATATCCTCATCACCCACCCAGCAGCACTCACGGTCTCTTTGGACCCATGCCTAACGTTCAGATATTCGAACTCACACACCTTTCATTGCTGTTGGCCTCATACTCACCTCTCACTACCCCCGCATCCCTCCAGCCATTCAGCTATGGCAGGCTCATCAGAAAAACACAACGCTGTACAACCACTGACGTCCTGCCCTCTGTCTTGCAGGAGGGATTGGCACTCAATAGGAGAGTGCACAACAGAGCTGGTGTGGTTCGAGAACACCTGCATCTCCTGAACCCTACAAGGGAGATGGTTCTCTGCATTATGATGTCAGTTGTGATGGGGGCCACAGTGTCTGGTGCCACTGAAAACTTGGAGGATTATGGCATCTTCCTGTCTTAATGCCCCTCCTCAACGGTCAGCACATCCTTTAAGCATGTCGGCCAAGCTGCTAATGGTGTGACCATGGATCTCCCTTGCTTTGTCCAACAGCCCCATTCCCTCATACTAACCTCCCCCTTTTGAATCCCTGCTTTCAGACACAAAGGGCTGGATTTGATTCTCTCCTGCCAGCAGGTTTGAAGGCAGGGGCAGTGGGCAGCCTGTCCGCTGCTGATACCCGTCAGCCCCTGACCCCGTAACCGCAGTGGGGGGTGTCACTGAGCAGCCCGGCTGCCTGTGGGTCAATTGAGGCCTCTATGTGGGCGATGAATGCGTTATATAACAAGTTGATGGGTAGGAGTCACCCATCTCCTGTTTAATTCTATATCTTATGCAATGTCAGTATAATTGTATAGGCTTTTTGACCAGGTAGTGGTTTAATTATTTTATTAAACCCATCTTTTGTCCTTTGCGTTGTTCTCTGTCTTCAGTCAGTGGCTTGAGATGATTTTTTTTGCCCTGGTTCATCACTAATCTTCTAATTTTTGGATAGTAAACTGTGCATATTCCTACTGTCACACTTCCTCCTGAGGTATCTGTTGAAATATATCTTCTCAATACTATCAGTAGCAACAATAGTTTGCAATAACATTAGTGCCTTTCATGTAAAAACAAGCTTGATGCTACTTCACAGAGACACAATGTAGAAGTTAAGCCAAAGGAGGAGGGACTGACCAACATCTTGGTGAAAGAGGTTGGTTTTGGAGAGGAGCTGGAAGTGATGAGACAGAGGGGCCCAGGAAGGGAACCCCATAGTTACAAAAACCATTGCAATATTCCTGGACCTGCGCTTCCAGAAACATCTCCTGATTTACTCAGCTTAAAACAAATACATTTTCCCTGCCCTTAGAACCTTCGTTTATCAATATGAAACCATTATGTCAGACAAGCCAATCCATCCATCATGTCTTGTGAGCGTTGGAGTATTCACTAAAAGTATCCAAATTGCTGCCCAAATAAATGTATCCCTCGAAGGTGTTTCAGTTCTGCATTAAATTAAAAATGAGTACTTAGCATATTACTGTTATTAGAGCCAACCCTGAAATGGTGTCATGAATGGCTAACAGATGCTGATAAGCACAGGTACAATCAGATGAATAAAGTGGACATTTGGATCTATCGGAGCTACTTCTGGTCCAACATTAATCCAACATACAATGTACCAGAAGCAGCTGGCTGGATCTCTCCATCAATCAGGCACATTAGAACTGATGTATGATGTTATATGATGCCTGCATGCCATTGTGATGTAAAGGTGCTCAGTAGAGCAAGGGTTAACGTGTAACTGGAGAATAGCAGCACCCGCTGTATGATATATGGAGTCACATGGTAATAGACTCAGAGAGAACATTCTAGAAGCAGCTGGTGACAGTTGGTGACAGTTGGTAGCAGCGCCATGCATGCCATTAACTGGGACCTGTACATAGTTAAAGACTAACAAGAAATGGTTCATGTTTAAACATACAAGTCTCACGATCTCATCATTGAGACATCGAACAAACCCATAATACAACCTGTTATGGGTACAGCAGGTAATTAGGAAAGCTAATAGAATGTTATTGTTTATTGAGAAGGGAATTGATTACAAAAGTAGGGAGTTTATGCTTCAGTTGTACAGAGCATTGGTGAGACCACATCTGCAGTACTGTGTACAGTATTGGTCTCTTTATTTAAGGAAAGATGTAAATGCATTAGAAGGTTTACCAGACTAACACCAGGAATGGGCAGGTTGTCTAATGAGGAAAGGTTGGACAGGTTAGGCTGGTATCCACTGGAGTTTAGAAGTGTAAGAAGTGACCTGATTGAAACCTTTAAGACCCTGAGTGGTCTTGACAGGGTGGATGTGGAGAGAATGTTTCCTCTTGTGGGAGAATCTAGAACTAGGGGTCACTGTTTAAAAATAAACGCTTGCCCATTTAAGACAGAGATGAGGAGAAATTTTTTCTCTCCGAGAGTTGGGAGTCTTTGGAACTCTCTTCCTCAAAAGGCAGTGAAAAGCAGAGGCTTGGATTTTCCCTGAAATGCACAAAGTCCATTCGTGGGCAGAGAAGATGGAGTTCCACCCGTTGGCTGCAATGACGGCTTTGTGTGGCTAATCGTCCACCTCACAACTGATTCATTATTCACCCGCAGGGAAGACGCCATTCTGCTGGCAGCAGCACCTGATTCGCTCGCCCCACTGTGACCTTATTTACTTGGCGCTCCTGCGCAGCATTTGTCGTCTCTGCAGCAGCTCCAGTGAAGACATGGCAGAAAGCACGCTGCGCCCAAATTCAGTGACACCTCACTGGAGAGCCTGCTGAACGCAGCCCAGGCCTGCTGGAGTGTCCTCTACCCTCGGTCTGTCTGCAGGCCTTCCACCAAGGTGACCAATCTGGCTTAGGAGGCAGTCGCAGCGGGGGTGACCTGTGCAAGCGCCCTGTGGAAGAGGTCAACCACCCTGTGCAGGAAGGGGATGAATGATCTCATCCGTTCCACCAGGGTAAGTCAACCATCTTATCACTCTAACCTCACATACTCTCTAGCCTGTCATACATTCACAAGGATCTCACTCACTGCTAGCTCAAGAGACACCGATGCTCGCTCTCACACACCCTGACATCTCCATTTGGCCTCATTTCCTTTGGAGTTTGTGTCCTAATCCTGTCCAGGGCTCCATGGTGATGACCTGCCCTCGCATGCATCTTGCTCACACTCTCTCCATCTATCTTCAAGCAGGACCAGCTGGCTCCCGATAAGAAGAGGTCCCATACCGGGGGTGGGGTTCCTGAGATCAAAGCGCTCACAGACTTCGAGAGCAGAGCTATAGAGCTGGCTGCAGAGGACATAGATCGCGCCTGCACTGATGGGCAGGTTGCACACCCAAGTGAGGATCCTGCAGTAGAACATCCATCAGACAGCGGCATTGTGAGAAATTGCTCCTGTTTCAGAGTCAACTCTGGGAAGCTGCCGAGGGTATCTGCGGGTCAAGCCCTCAATTCCAGCCCTGACAGCACCTCGGATGAGGAACCTGAAGACAGTACCTTTGAAGTCCTGTCACAGCGCTCACCCACACCCTCCACCAGTCCAGAGACACACCCCTCGGTGGGACCTAGTTCTATAATAGCCTCAGGGTCACAATCTGGTGAGCACATCGCACTGTTTGATCCACAGCAGGTCGCTGGCACTCAGAGGACCGCTGGAGGGCAGGAGACGGCTGAGTCCGAGTCAGGTGACAAGCTTCCAGACTCGGTCTTAAATCAGCTGCTGGAGTTGCAAAGGGAATCACAGGAACATCAGGAAGGGATGTCCGCTACACTCCTCAGATTGCAAGGGATGATGGAGGAGTCTGTCTGCCTTCAGTTTGAGGTGATATCCCTGGCATGCCAATGCACCGAGGTCAACACTTGGTGGCAAGTCAACACAGGTTGGCAGCAGCCGTGGAGACCTTGGTACAGGACATCGGTCCTGCGCTGCTGCCGTTGGTGGCATCCAGCAGTGTCAATGCAATAGGGGTGCTGGGCAGCTTGATCTCACTCCAACTTCCCCTGCTCCTCAAGGAGTCAGCCAGGGATTGTCGGGCACCCTTAGGGAAGAGACCAGCAGATTGACACCCCAGGGCCATCCACTCAGGTGGCTCTGGGACTGTCTGGCCGATCCAGGTCTTCTCTGTGTGATCCCATCAGCTCCAGCTCCACAGGCCAAGGAGGGTGCACCTACCCCACAGCAGGATGCCCAAAGCAGGCCGGGCCCTCTGGGTCTCGGCCCTCCAGAAGACCCCTGCCAAGGTCATCACAGGCAACAGGGCACAGCAGTCAGCAGACTACTCCCACTTTCACTGTGGAAGTCAGGGAAGCACCACGAGATAGCTGCAGGGTAAAGAAAGTGAAGAGGATGTAGTTGCACAACATTGGCATGGGTGTTAAGCACATGTAGATAATGTTCACAAAGGTGAATAGTCTCGCAATCATTTCATATCTCCTCCTATCCATGCCTCCTTCTTAAGATGAGCTGTGTTACTGTCAATCACGTGTGATACTTTGCTTCCTGCAGCCACTTATGGCATTGGTATCTATCCTGGGCCTCTCTGTGCAGTGCACCTACCATCTCACCACAGTGAGTGTCCCAGTTCAACATAATGCTCCATATCAGTAATGACTGCACCTTCATGTTAAGTGTGCTTGCAGAATGCACCTCATTCCCATTCCGCCATATGCATTCTTGGCTCTGAATGATTGAGGCAGGGGTGTGCCCCTATCTCGTCTGCATTCTGGATAGGTGACAGTGTGGGTATTTAAGGAGAGATGCGCTAACACATGGAGAAGGCTCACGTACCATCCAGCTCCATGTGCGTGCTGTCTCTCGGCAGGGTTACAGTGATATACTCAGAGCATATGTGTGCTGCCCTCAGGCAAACAGGTTTCTGAAGTTCCCAGTGCCAATCAGCTGAGCTCAGCAAAAACTGGGACAACTTTGCCACCTCAAGGTGACGAAGCAAGGGCACAATTGTGTGCAGGTGCTGAGATGTCCAACCTTAAACGGCTCTCACCCTGTAGTTGTGACTATTGTGGGGAGAAGGGTCTGGTCACAATTAGACAGCAGTGTGCGTCCCATCGCCTTGACGCTCCAAGAGGTGACTGATGCTACTTCCAAATGGTGATTTCTGAAGGCCAAAACAGCCTTTAGGCATGCTCTGGAATCACACATCGTTGCTTCAAACAATGTGGAGGGGGGGCAAAGGGTTAGGAGCGAGTATGTGATGATGCACAACAGTGCTTCTCATTAGCAATGGTGCGCACCCCGAGGGCTTCATGCTCTCTGGTCCTGCTGACCTTTGCCAGGGCCAGGGCTGGCCATGAGGGCACACTGGCTGTGTGTAAGAGGAGGCATCTCAATATCAGGCAGCCAAGTGTCTGAACTCACCATGCTCAGGTGCTTTGCCTCCATGGTGGGGTTAGGAGAAATGCAATTTAGGATCTCTAACTTTAACAGCCGGATGTCACTGTCATTTTGGGGCGTGTATCTCTGCTGGTTGAGTCATCTCTAAGGGCAGTCACGGCAGCGTATTTCATTGGCTGCCTTGTCCCAGGTTTTGTGTTTCTGTGTCCCCATTGATGTAACACATTGTGCGTAGCTGTGTTGGTTGTGATGGATCTCCGTGAGGAGCTTTGCCAGGTTGAAGGGACACAGGCACCAGCCCACTGAGGACCGTACAGTGCTCCTGTGTCCTGTAGGTGCTGTTGCGACTGGGATGCTGGATGGACGTGTGAAGAGGCGGCACTTTCTGATATCTGATGCCGGAACCCCCTCCTCCGGGTAACACCTTGTCTCAGCACGGACACATGCCTTCAGGGCTATGTGAGCGTTCTGTGCCACGGTACACTGTCACCTGGAAGTTCAAGGGCGAAATTACAGGTGCAGCTTTGCTGGTGCTCATGTCGGCCCATGATGGAGGAGGGTTGTCCAGGAGGATCGTCAGTGCTCCTCCTGAAAGCTGCTGAGATTGAAGGCCTCACGAGTGGGCCTGCCTTGTCTGGCCCGTGCATTCACCTCTTCGCTTGCATCCTTGGCTGCCAAGAACTCATTACCTCCATCCCCTTCAAGGTCCTCCTCGTTGAAGGAGCGTGCAGCACCTTCATTATGTCATCTGCCAATCTTCCTCCCATGTAGCGCTAGGCTGTGCAGGGTGCAGCAAGCCATGATGATGCATGAGACCCTCCGTTGAGCACAACGGAGCGCTCCGCCAGATCTGTCCAGGCATCAGAATCTATTTTCAGGATCCCCACGGTGTGTTCCGCCAATGTCCTGGTCGCAGCATGAGTCTTGTGGCACCTTCTCTCTACAGGAGTCTGAGGCCACCGCATGGGCATCAGCCATGTCCTTTGTGGGTAACCCTTGTTCATGAGGAGCCAACCCTGCATGTTCCTCGAAGATGTCAGGGGCCCGAGACCTACTCAGGATGTATGAGTCATGGATGCTACTTGGGTATGTGGCGCACATGCATCCGCATGATCGGTTTGTTCTGGTCGTACACCAGCTGCACATTGGGCGAGTTTATGTATTGCAGTGCCTATTGCCAGGAGCTTTTGTTGGCACCCTGCACCCGTGGGAAACTGGAAGGTTCTGCAAAGCCCAGTGCTCTTGCATCCTGGCTTGCTTGATCTCTGTCAACGTTGACAAAATAGTGGGCCTTTGCAAAAAAGGTGTCTGTGACCTCCTGGATGCATTAGTGGGTGGATACTTCGGAGATGCCACAAAGGTTCCGGTGAGGTCCTGGAAGGAGCCACTGGCATAGAATTTGAGTGTAGCGGTTACTTTCCCAGTCACTGGCATGGATACCCTCCAAGTTCCCATGATGCCAAATCCTGACGAATGGGGCAAATATGTATCACCAGATCCCTTGACATATGGAGGCATCAGTGACGCTGATTCTCACTCATCTGCAGATAACGCATGTGATGTCTATACACCCTGGGTCTAGCAAGGTGCCTACGAATGACAGCTCTCTGAGGATCATCCTCTGTGTCCGGAGGAGCACCAGCTGCCCCTTGGTCTTGAGGGTTCTGCTCCTCCCTTTGGTGAACCAGATGCCTCTATCAACTTCTTCTCATTCTCCTCTCCTGCCTATAAGCAATAATTCAGGCAGTGATAACACCAGGCTCCATCTTTCTGATGGTCTCCTCACTGTAGTATCAATGAAGAACACGCAAGAGTCAGCATTTGTTGCCAAAGGTTCACTTTCTGTCTGTGATTGTGGGTCCAAGGCCTTTTCACACATGCCGGAGAGTACTGACCCCTGAAATGAGGCCCAGTGCGGAATGAGCATGAACGTTCACCACAAACCCATCCCCCTCTCCCCACCACAACCACCCGCCCCCCCCCCCCCCACCCCCCCACCCCCTCCCAGCCCCCATGACCAACTGGTAGCGGCATCGGTCTGTCAACTGGATGTTCTGCTTTCAGCCCAGGTGCTGGGATTGACTGCAGTCTGAGACTCCGCTGGACTATACATGAAGTGAATGTTCAGGGAGTACATGAGATTAATTTAGGGGGTCCAGAGGCTCCTTCTCTGTGAGTGGTGAATGGTGACATTTCCAAGGGGGTTCTCAAACTTGTCCAGTTGCCCCCAGTTCTGCAGTCCCATAATACTCTGGTGAATTTGATGGCCGCAAACAAGGGGTTAGAAATAGGGGAACGACCACTGCCACTTTGAGGGAGCTGTGTTGACTGAATTGACATTATTGCTTCACTTTACTGACTCCCTGCATGTCAACTGAACAGCTGTTAACCTGCCTCAGCTGTGCTTCTGTCCTCATCTTGGAACTATCAGTACAGTTGGGTGGCCTTTTAGTGCCCCCTTCCCTCCAGTCATGTGTCTCAGTGCAACCTTCTCTGCTCGTTGACCCCAGTAGAGCCCTTGCCCTGCAGCCCCTTCCCTTCCCTCAGTCCTGTCTGACCCTATCCCCAGTGGAGCCCTTGCCCTGCAAGCACAGTAAAAGCCACCACCACCTTAGCCCCGCTGTGGTACCTGTAGAGATTTGCTTTAAGACCCCCCCTGAAACTGATGGGGGTACAGCCTGCGAAGCCTGGAATTGACCCCCCTGAGTTCTGTCGCAATGCTGCGGAGTCACGGGCAAGTGCAGTTTGCCAGCCATACATCGTTTAGCTCCTGTTGTGAAACACGTCATTCTAATTGTACAGTGACACGGGCTCTTAATCCAGCCTGGGGGGGTGGGGGTGGGGGCTGATTCCAATGAGCAGGCATCATAATGAGATGCTGATTTATGCCAATGACAATCTGCTACGTTCGGTGGTGGGAAACCCGGTCCGCCATTGTCAGCCAAAGCGCACAATCGCTTTACCATTTTATGTCATCTTAAAACTGCTTTTGGGTTTTCTTGCAAGGTTGAACTTTCACGCCTGTCATGACACCTGCCACAACCAGGAGTGGCAAACCCCAGCCAGACTCTTTGAATATTTTTAAGACAAGAACTAGAAAGATTCTTGATAAACAAGAAGGTGAAAGGTTATCGGGAGTAGGCAGGAGGTTACATTGAGATCAGCCATGATCTGAGTGAATGGTGGAGTAGGCTCAATGGGCCGAGTGTCCTACTCCATGCTCCTAATTTGTATGTTCGTATGTATGTTCGTATGGTGATCAGTGGTGATAAGAAAAGTAGCATTTGAAATGATGAACCCAGACCACAAATATAGAAAACTAAAACCAGCTGAAGCCTAATCAGAGGAATGTGCGCCTAAGAAGTAAAATCGAAGAAACCATTGGAGAAGATTCACTACAGACTTAGAAGTTAAAGAATCTAAATGAATCTAAAGGATGCAGGATCCCTGAGCGACACAGAATAAAAAAAAAAATCTGCTCAGATAACAAGATGGGTGAGCAAAAATACAAAAAAGAAGCTAAGACCCTGAGTTAAGGAGCCTGGTGAGATACAGGTAAGCAAAGTTAGAAAAAAAGAAGCTGTACTTAAATTATAGAATAGGTGGCAGTCCCCGGAGCTCAGCAGATGACAGAAGCCGGAAGATAGTTGCAAGTTGTAAAAAAAATTGCACAGAAAAAAAGGCAGTCAGAGCAAAAGAAGACATGGCAGAGTAAACAAAAAAGAGACCTGCAGAGCTTAAGATAGAAGAATCACCCTGAAATTGGTTTTGCAATTCAGAGGGAGTGAGTTGCTGCTGTTTTAAAGGTTTTTAGAAAAGTCCCACGATCATGAGGGAACTCTTTACAGTCAGGAAAAGTAAAGTTTACAGTGAAAAAAGAAGAATTGTTTTGTTGTGAAAATTTAAAATAAGCAATACTGAGAGTAAAACAAAACCTGCAGAGTTTAGAAACGGAATCCCTTTTTAGTTGGGTCCCCAGGCTTCTTGTTAAAGAAAAAGAGCTTCTGCAGAGTTACTAGACTTCAAAGTCCATAATTGTGAGGATCCTTTTGAACCTGAAAAAGCACAGGAGAAAGGGGCAATGATATTTAAAGCTGTAACTACTATTAAAAAAAAGGCCATGGATAGAAAACTAGAAGAGCCAAGCATTTCTTGCCTAAGGAAAGGGCTAAATCAGATGAAAGAGTGGGAGTTTTAGAGAAGGCAATTTTCAGTGTACAGGAGAATTACAGGATTAAATAAAGAATCAGAAGAAGTACAAATTGATAAGCTTTTATTCATCTTTGGTTCGTTTGCTGTTGAAGTACTCCACATCCAACACACAGATCCATACTCAACAACATTTGGTGAGATATTAAAAGGCTTTGGCAGATATTTTAAACTCTAAAGGCAGTATTTTTGCTCAGAATGCAGGCACATGTTCGACCCGCTCGAGCGTGAAATAACGTGTGATGATGTTGGGTGAACGTCCTGACATCATTGCACCCTCGCACGATATTTTGGTCGGTGGGCGCGGACAAAAGTCAGAAGCATACCTGCTGAACTAAAAATCCTGCCCCAAGTTGCAGAGAGCACAGGACCTGGAAGAAAGTCTAGCCCCCAACAAAGCACCGAGAGCAACAGAACACCCTAAAGCGAGGGCAACAAAAGGCTCAAGAGCAAGGAAAACTGAAGACTCAGAGCGAGGGAGACAATATTCAAGTAAACCACAAGATTATTGCCAACCATGTCAGTGCAATGAAATGCATAAGCCAAAGAGTTTAGTGCAGAAGAAAGAAATGGCTGAGAAGCAGCCAAAGAGCTTAAAAATAGAGTTTTATTGAAAATGTTGACTTCGTACCCAACCTGAAACAGCAGAAGGCAGTGCAGAGTGAGCAGATGACTGTGAATGAAGGAAAGCTATCTGAAGTAACTCAAAAGAAGCAAAATGTGCAAAAAGTAAATGAATCTGTTCTACAGGAAAATATTCGCATCAGAGCTGAACTGGAAGATTTAAAGCGCAAGATTCAAGCTGAGTATATACCTCTGAAAATGCACAATAAACTGAAGTCATCAATGAAGCAAGCTGTTCAAGATCTGAACAAACAATTTTTCAGAGTCGACACAAAAGCATCAGGAGGAGATAATGACCCTCAATTCCAGAGTTGGAAAATCAAAGCAGCAATTGGGATCCTCAACCAGATGTACAGCCAGGCAAAACAGCAGGCAGAAAAGGCAAGCAAAGAAGTTGCAACCCTGAAAGACTCCTTGCAGAATCAATGTGTAGCCATGGAAAAAACACGAAGAGCTAAAAGGAGGTTGAATATTACTTCAGAAAAAGCTGTGTTGGATTATCAGTAGTAATGAAATGATGCACTGAAGCCCGGAGTGAGTTGGCACGAGGTCAACAAGAAAATGAACAGTTGAAAGAACAGTTGATTATCCTTCAAGATCAAAGGCAAGAGGAGTGCGTAACCATTCAGCAACATGAAGAAATGAAAAGTGTCTTAATCAGTAGAATGAAAGAATAGCAGAAGAAACTCAAGGAGATGCTATCGAATTATAAGAAAACTCAAGATGAAGCAAGTGACCTTCACAAAGCAAAGGAAAACCTGTTGAAGAACATTCACAAGCTGCAAGAATCCCTCAGGACAAAATTTATTCCTCTGGAAAATTTTGAAAAGAAGCAAAATGAATTTAACGCCTCTCTGAACAGACTCAAGAACGAGTTGGCAGAAAAGACTGAGCAATGTTCCATATTCCAGGAGGAAGACGAAAGCTACAAGAATCAGACAGAAGAGCTGAAGAAACAGTGAATGAAAAAGAGGAGGCATTGAAAGGAAAAGCCATAGAACTTTCCAAGCTGCAAGCAGATAATGAAGCCTTAAGTAGTGCAATTACAGAACTGAAACAAGTTGAGACTTCGCCGGAGACAGACTTGGCCAACAGTGAAACCAAAATGAAGGACAAGGACAAAGTTATGCTGCAGACTGTCACAAAAATATAATCATTCTCATAATATTATTGTGATTTATTGTGAAAATTGGTTAATAATGGGGTTTGGATAGTTTCTGTGTGTGTGTGTGTTTGTGTGTGATTTAATTGAATTGGAAGCAGCTGGTCTGGAGGCTTTGACTCATCAAAAGAAGCTAAGTTTGAAATGCTAAATACGTAAACATGGCTGAAGTTTTAGAATATGAGGTGAGGAGAATTTGCATTTTTAGATAAATCAGGGCAGTTTGAATTTCAGAGATGGTAGGATGTTTACACCTAGCCAGAGAAGCTAGGCCAAGCAGTGTGTTTAATTTTCCCAAAGGTTACTGACAATATTAGCACCATAAAAAGATTTATATTATGAGAAAGGCAAAGTTCCAAAGACATATGGGAATAATGGGATTTACATTAAAAGGGGGAAACATATATAAAAGAAAATTAGGCTATGTGTTAGGGAAGGCATTGTAACATCTACCAGAAATGTGAGTGGCCTCCATTATTTATGCATTAAGCCTGCTGTCTACAAAATCCAAAGCTGGGTAAAGCCACTTTGAATTCTACTGTCCAGGATATTGTGTTAACTTCTGGAATCTGTTTAAAATCTATATTTTTACTGTTGCCTTAAGAGTGGTGTAACTGGAAGCCAGATTAATTAGGGGTTTTAGGAGTTATTATAGTAGTAATTTGTAGACCAATGTATGTGCTTAAAATCTTTTCCTTTGATGATAAATGTTTAATTTAGTTTTTTTTAATCTGTGAAGTCTTGGTGGGCTTATTACCTCTGAATTCAGGGCAGGCATCTTGAAATAAATACAAATTGCAAAAACCGTTGTGAGAGCATGATCAAGTTTCCCTTGTAGATTTGATCCATCTGGCACAGATGACCTGCAGTGTCATAACAAGACAGAGCAAGAAAAGACAGAAGCAAGATCAGAAGATGTAAATCTGGCACTGAAGCGCGAGGAGCTAGGAGAAGAAAAAGCATTCGATGTCTCAGACATACTGAGAACCGTTGAGCTGAATGACAAGATTCATAAGCTTGCAAAACGACCTGAAAATAAAGCAGCGTTTTAAATTCCTCACAACTGTTTTCCCAGTTTTTGAAAAGCAAATGTTTGGAGCACGTCATTTTTAGGGGGTTTTCAAAATAATGGCCAGGATTTCACAGCCCTGCTGTGGCTTGTCTCCAACCCCTGGTAGATGCGGCGAGTCATTTAAATCTCCATTCACTTTGGTGGGACCATAATTTCCCATCTGATGTGGGAGGGGCCATAAAATCCTGGCCAATGTTTCTTAAAATGTGATTTGGATATGATTTTAAGCAGTTCATGTAATTGGGTTAGGCGGGCCAAGTGGCAGATGAAGTTCAATGCAGAGAAGATTCAGGTGATTCATTTTGACAGGAAGGATATGGTGAGACAGCATAAAATAAAGGGAGAAACTCTAAGGGAGATGCAGGAACAGAGGGACCTCGGTGTATATGTACATATGACATTGAAGATGACAGGACATGTTGAGAGAGCATTTAATAAAGTGTATAGTATCTTAGGCTTTATTAATGGAGGCTTTGAGTACAAGAGTAAGGACGTCATGTTGAACTTGTTTAAGACACTAGCTAGGCCTCATCTGGAGCTTTGCTTCCAGTTCTGGGCACCATACTCGAGGTATTCAAGATCCTGAGGGGTATGGACAGGGTAAATAGTGGGAAACTGTTCCCACTCAAGGGAACATCAAGAACTAGAGAGCACAGGTTCAAAATAATTGGCTAAAGGAGGAAAAGTGACATGAGGTAAAAAACTTTCACCCAGAGGGTGGTTGGAGTCTGGAACGAACTTCCTGAAAGGGTGATGGAGGCAGGTTCGATCGAGGTATATTCAAAAGGGAATTGGATTGCTACCTGAGAAGAGAAAATGTGCAACATTACGGGCGGAAGGTAGGAGAATGGGACTAGGTAGAATGGTCTTTCAGAGAGGCAGTGCAGGATCGATGGGCCAAATGGATTCCTCCTGCGCTGTAAAAATTCTGTCATTCTGTGGTCAACCAAGCAGGCTCAACAACTGGAGTTTTGGAGTCTCCAATCTAAAGAGAAAATTTACACTTACCTTTATGTTAAAAATGATAGATTTATATTTTGTCTCAACTGTGTATTTTGCCCTAGTGTTCCTTTAATATTTCCCAGCGCTTCCTCCAATGTGTTCAAAAAATAAATGGGGAAGGTCAAGCATCGGTTATATCCTTGACAACAGTCTAGTCCTTCAGAAGGATTTCATCAGTTCACCATTCACTTGTCAAATTCTTATAGAAGGGATATCTAGAGGGGAGTAGATTGAACAAAACGAAGACACTCGCCACCTTCAACACAAAAGGCTTATTTTCCAAGGGTTTTGATTGTCAGATTTTGTTTAAATACCAGTTTTGGCACCTGCAGGGATTCTTAGAAGTAAACTATTTTTCTCCGTCAAAAGATAGAGGAATTGCAGTGTCTTGTTTTCTCTCCTTCAAAATATGTTGGTCTAAAAAGGCCCTTTGGCAAATTATCAAAAACCTTCTTAGCTTTGATAAATGCATCATGGAGCCCTTGATCCTTTATACTGTTTAATTGGCTATGAACCTCAAAATTAATGCCAGTCTCCATTGGCTGGATACAAGAAAACTGTTGTGGTCGTTGGGATGCTCAAGGCCTTATTGAAGAAGCAGCTAGTAGAGCAGGATAGAGGCTGGGGGTTCTGTCCAGAGAATGTTCACTAGGTTGATTCCAGGTAGGAGGGATTTTCTTATGAGGAGAGGTTGAGTAGTTTTGGCCTGTACTCATTGGAGTTTAGACCAATGAGAGGCAACCTTATTGAAACATATAGGGGGCTCGACAGGATAGGTACTGAGAAGTTTTTTCCCCTTGTGGGAGAGTCTAGGACCAGAGGGTATAATCTCAGAGTAAGGGGTTGCCCATTTAAGACAGAGATGAGGAGGAATTTCTTCTCTCAGGGGATAGTGAGTCTGTAGAATTCTTTACCGCAGAGGGCTCTAGAGGCTGGGTCGTTAAGTATACTTAAGGCTGAGATAAGCAGGTTTTTAATCATTAAGGGAATCAAGGGTTATGGGGAAGGAAACTGGAGTTGAAGATTATCAGATCAGCCATGATCTCATTGAATGGCAGAGCAGACTTGATGGGCTGAATGGCCTACTTCTGCTCTTATGTCTCACAGTCATGCTTGATTAGCCTATGAGACAGCTCTCCCAATTTTGACACAAGCCCCCGGATGTCAGTAAGTGTGATGAAAGTGTAATAATTTTAATAATATTTTTCTGGTTTATTGTGAAGTAGGTTTATGGGTGTGATTATAGTTGGGTCTGTCTGTGTGATTTAATTACATTTGGACTGCAATAGACTGCAATCTTGAAATCATCAGAAGAAACTAGAAATGTGCTCGACATTCTAATGAGTAAACATTCATGCTGGCTTGGCATGTAGGGTGTGAAGGGAATTTGCATTTTTAGGCAAATGAAGGGATGGTTGGACTTCAAAGGGACATTGATCTGTTTATAACTAGATAAGGCTAAGGAACGTATTTATTTTTCACAAAGGTTACTGAAAATACTGGCAACATGAAAGTTTTTTATATTATGAGGAAGATACAGCTTCATAGATATATTGAACAATAGAATTTACATATTAAAGAAAGAGGAACATATAAAGCAGAATTAAAGCCTATGTGAGAGAAGGTCATGGAAGATCTAACAGGAGTGTGTGAAGTAGCCTTCAAGAAGCTTCTAGCCATTTGTGCCTAAGTCTGCTCTGTAAAGTAACTGAAACTTGAAGGTGGGAAAATCATTTTGAATTCCACTGTCAAGCAGGAATTGTGTTAACTTGCTGGTTCTGTTTTAAATCTATAATCTAATTTGGAGTGTTGCCTTAAAGGGGGTGCATACTGGGAGTTAGATCAATTAGGAATTTTAGGATTTGTTATAGTAGTAATTGTAGCCTTATATATGTGCATGAAAACTTTTATTTTGTTAATAAATATTGTAATTTGATTTTTAGAAAAATCTCTAAAGGTCTCGGCAGACTACATTTGAATTCAGTACACACATCTTTGCATAATAAATACAAATTGCAAAACTGCGGTAATAGCGTAAGCAAGTTTCCCTTGTGGATATGGTCTGCCTAGTACACATCATCTGCCACGTCATAACAGTAAGGAGGATTTTGCAGGGTTGACAGGGTTGGGTTTGCCATTACTGTTTCCGGTGCCTAGCTCGATGCCGGGTGGTCCGTTCAGTCCCATTCCTTTTTTTTAGGCTCTGTCACAGTTTGATACAACTGAGTGGCTTGCTCGGCCATTCCAGAGGGCAGTTAAGAGTCAATCACAGTGCTGCAGACCTGGAGTCACGTGTAGGCCAGACCAAGTAAGGATGGCAGGGCATTCATAAATCAGATGGATTCTCATAACAATCAACAATGGTCATCATCAGACTTTTAACTCCAGATTTTTATTGAATTCAAATTCCACCACCAGGGATTCGAACCCTGGGTCCCTGGATTACCAGTCCAGTGACAATACCACAACACCACTGCATTTAAGAGTCAGTCACATTACAGTGGGTCTGGAGTCATATGTAGGCCAGACTGGGTAAGGATGGCAGGTTTCCTTCCCTAAAGAACATTCATAAATCAGGGTTTTTTTTTAAACAACAATCATTGCCACAGTCACCATCACTGAGACTGGCTTTCAATTACAGATGTATTAATTGAATTTAAGTTCTACCGGCTGCTGTTGTGGGATTTGAACCTGTATTTCCAGAGCCTGGGCCCCTGTGTTACTAGTCCAGTGACATTACCACTATGTCACCAACTCTTCTGAGGCAGAAGAAATGCTCCCTGAAGACCTGCTGTGGTCCTGGCCTCTTGCCTAGTACCCTCTGGCGTCCCACTCTGGCAGTCATTGCTGTCATCTTGGCTGCTCCCACTCATCTTCAAATGCAAACATACTGGACACCCATGACTAAACCAACACTGTTGGCAAAGCAGACAGAAGAATCTCAGGGCTAGCACAAAGTTGTTTGCAGAAGTCAGGATCCCCTTGCGGAACTCAAGAAAATATCTCAAAAAACACAGAAAAGACACCAAAGTGAACTTGGAGCCCAAGGGCACAAACCAACAAATAACTTACATGGGATGAACCCTTTAAATAGCATTGTTGCAGGGTCCTTGGGTCCTGTTAGTGTTGTAGGCTCTTGAATTCCTTTTTTCACTCAGTGAGTCAGGCACTGGGACAGCTCCATTTCCTAAAAAGGTCCTAGGACAAGCACAAGGCCCTTATTAAATAGTATAACATGGCTTTAAAATGCTTCCAGTATAAGCACTAGAGACAAGATAATCAATATTGTGGGTGGTGCACTTGCCACACATGCTGCCTGCTCTGCTGGCCCCTAATGCATTTTGTTCATGCCTGTAAAATTGTGGAAAAGTGTTATTACTCTTGAGAGGGTACAAAGACAAGTACAGAAGATGATTTCAGACATCAGAGCAGGTTTCTGATTGCCAGCTGATTTTTCCAGTTTGGAGGTTTTGTATTTATTCTTGTTTTTTTTCTGCAATGTCCCAACTGCTTAATGTTGGGTCGTCACCAGTAAAATGGGCAGTTGAGGGATACACGAGAATAATAATCGTTGTTGATCTGGGCAAGTTTTTTCACTGTGGGGCAGAATGTTACACCTCACGGGTGCGCGCTGGATCCGATCAGACGTGAAATCGCCCGAGACGATGTTTGGGTGAGAGTCCTGACATCATCGCGCACTCGTGCGATGTTTCACTTGGCGGGCACACGCAGGAGTCGGAAGCGCACCCACTGACAATTAAGAGGGTAATTAAGCTCATTAACTGCCCGTCCAACCTTATGGTTTGGTGAATGGCCAAATCTGCCAGGCAATTTGGCATTTTCCATGAAACCTCATCCAACAGCGGGATGAAATCTCTTGTTAGGAAGTAAAATAAAAATAAATATCTGGGGACAGCATTTTTATGAGGCATGCTTTCAGGTGCTGGGTTGTAATGCATGGACATTTCTTTGCAGCTTTTTACAGCTTTATTTCATTACTTGCAGGTCTGCAGATCCCCAAGGCAGCTATCAACCTTCAGGGAGCTCTCTCGCAGTGTTCCCAGAACCATGATAGGGTCCCCCTTGTCCTCACTTATCACCCCACCAGCCTCCACATTCAAAGGATCATCCTCCGCCATTTCCGCCAACTCCAGCATGATGCCACCACCAAACACATCTTCCCTTCACCCCCCCGGCGGCATTCCGTAGGGATCGTTCCCTCTGTGACACCCTAGTCCACTCCTCCATCACCTCCTCAACCCTCTCCCACAGCACCTTCCCATGCAATCGCAGAGGCTGCAAGACCTACCCCTTTACTTCTCCCTCCTCACCGTCCAAGGGCCCAAACACTCCTTTCAAGTGAAGCAGCATTTCACTTGCACTTCCCTCAATTTAGTCTGCTGCATTCATTGCTCCCAATGCGGTTTCCTCTACATTGGAGACACCAAACACAGACTGGGTGACTGTTTTGTGGAACACCTTCGGTCTGTCTGCAAGCATTACCCAGACCTCCCTGTCACTTGCCATTTCAACACTCCACCCTGCTCTCATGCCCACATGTCCGTCCTTGGCCTGCTGCATTGTTCCAGTGAAGCTCAACGCAAACTGGAGGAACAGCACCTCATCTACCGACTAGGCACTTTACAGCCTTCCGGACTGAATATTGAGTTCAACAACTTCAGACTCACCTCCATCCTCACCTCTTTTTGATCCCCCTTTTTCAATATTCATTCTTTTTTCCCCCACTTATTTTTATCATTATTATTTCTAAATTTATTTCCATTTTTACTCATTGTTTTATCCCCAGATTTTAGCCTATTTTTGATTTTTTTCCCCATCACCATCTCCTTCCCCCACCTCACCCCCACAAGGGCTATCTGTCACTTGCTCGTGTTGTTCTTTCCAGAGTCCTTACCCTTGTCCTGCTATTACCACATTCTGCTTTCTATCCTTACTGTCACCATTCGCACCTCCTCTAGCCAGTGCCACCACCATTAACACCCCTTTGACCTCTTGTTTATGACATCTTTTGCAATCTCTCCTTTGCCTCCACCCATCTTCTATCTAGCTTTCCCTGTTCCACCCCCCCTTAAACAAGGTAGATGCTGAGAGGTTGTTTCCCCTTGTAGGAGGGTCTAGGACCAGAGGGCATAGTCTCAGAGTAAGAGGTTGCCCGTTTAAGACAGAGATGATGAGGAATTTCTTCTCTCAGAGGGTAGTGAATCTGTTAAATTCTTTACCATAGAGGCCGGGTCGTTAAGTATCTTCAAGGCTGAGATAGATTTTTAATGAGTAAGGGAATCAAAGGGTTAAGGGGAAAAGGCAGGAAAGTGGAGTTGGGGATTATCAGATCAGCCATGATCTCATTGAACAGAGGAGCAGACTCGATGGGCCGAATGGCCTACTTCTGCTCCTGCGTCTTATGGTCTTATTGGCCAGCCGGCATGAAATCGCGGCCGTGGGCCGGTCGCGGTCGGTGGTCAGTCTGCTCTGGGGCCGCCGATTGCCTGACGACCACAGAATCCAGGCTGTGGGGTGGATTTTTAAATATCAACGGGTGTTACATTTCCTGAGTTTTTGAAAGCACTTCTTTCCCATTCACCTGTTTCACAGCAGGATAAGTTGACCCTTTCTGCTGTGCCTCTGTTCTGGTAATCTGTCCTTTGCAGAAATGTGTGATGGGCAGAATTAATAATGATCAATTCAATAATTCCAGTGCTGGTTCTCCGCCCATGAGGTGCTACAATACCCGACTCCTCAAACTGATGGGATATCAAACTCAGACCAGATTTTCAAGCTGAATTAACCTGTATCTTTATTCAATATTTATACAGCGGAACTGCAAACAGTTCCATAAACATAGAAACGGGCAATGATTTAGACATGGATAAACTGAGCAGTGTCCAGCCGGGATTTCGTTTTTAAGCAACTTCCACACGTTGCACTAAAAATGTTTTTTTTTTAAAACTTCAAATCATTTGGGTGGTTAATGCTGCCAGGCTCTCGCCGTGTTCTTCTTGGAAGGTCAGTGTTGAGTGAAGCATGAGTCGTGCTGGGTGTAATGGTAACTTTTTACGTTGTTGAATCATTCCTTCCCACTCTATCTCAGAAGTGAGAATGAACAGTATTCTTTCCAGGGACTTGTTTTGAACCGTTCAATCCCTTCGAAATTACATGAGATCAAAATGTATACATACAATATAACAAAAAACAACCAAATGCATATCTAGCTACATCCATTTATGCAAGTCGGGTTTCCTGCCGGATCTATGCATTATGCAGCAGCGAACACATTTCAATCTGTGCAGCTGCCACTCAATGTTATCCTTCCAGACAAACAGGATGGGGTGGGGAATAAGAAGTCAACAAACAGCACGTTTGAAATCTATGAACTTCTGCTTTTAGAAACTGAGCGCAGACTTTTATGCGCAGATTTCAAACGGTGTCAGATTGTCAAATCGCTTCCTTTTAAAGCAAAAAACGTACTTCACTCGCAGCGATGTCTTTGATTTCCCAGATGGAGTTTAAGCTTAGATTTAAAATCCCTCTGAAATGAAACGTTCAACAGGTGCGCATAAAGTTAATAAGGAAGTCGGTTGTTACGAGTGGAGGTTTGGTATAGAAAGAATTATGTGTTAATGGAATGTGGGAGGGGAGACGACTGAAACGAAAAGTACTAATGGGTTGAAAGGGGTAAAGTGGATGTGGTTTTGGGGAGAGGAGGAATCCCAGGATATGGTGAAAGGGGTGTATCTGGGCTCGATTAAGCTAAAAGAGCTATGCTGTTGGGTCGAATGGGTTTTCCTGGTTCCTGAAAGTTCTTGTATTGGTTTCCATTTGTTTTGCACAGTCCGTACAGACTTACCAAAAATAAATCAATATCGTTATAGCAATGCATTCCTAGCTCTGAAACATTGATAGCTGATTTTCACACAGCCTAAATCTCACCACACATGGTGAATGTGAATATTCCTCAGATGAATGGGGTGACTTGCATTTATATTAGTTAAAAACAAAAAAAACTGCAGATGCTGGAAATCCAAAACAAAACCAGAAACAGAATTACCTGGAAAAACTCAGCAGGTCTGGCAGCATCGGCGGAGAAGAAAAGAGTTGATGTTTCGAGTCCTCATGACCCTTCAACAGAACTAAGTAAAAATAGGAAAGGGGTGAAATATAAGCTGGTTTAAGGGGGTGGGGGTGGGGGGGTAGTTGTAGGGACAAGCAAGCAGTGATAGGAGCAGATAATCAAAAGATGTCACAGACAAAAGAACAAAGAGGTGTTGAAGGTGGTGATATTGTCTAAGAGAATGTGCTAATTAAGAGTGGAGAGCAGGACAAGCAAGGTACAGCTCTAGTGGGGGTGGGGTGAAATAAGACTAAAAGGGCATAAAAGATATAGATAAATGATCAGTGGAATACATTAAAAATAATGGAAATAGGTGGGAAAAGAAAAATCTATATAAATTATTGGAAAAAACAAAAAGGAGGGGGAAGAAATGGAAAGGGGGTGGGGATGGAGGAGGGAGTTCAAGATCTAAAGTTGTTGAACTCAATATTCAGTCCATTTATATAGTGTCTTTAAGACCTCAGGCTGCCCCAAACTGCTTTACAGCCAATGAATTAAAGGTGGACTCCAATATTAACTTGGAGACTCTTTGGGAGCAGGAAAGCCGAATGTCATTTGGGAAACTCCGAAGGAAGTTTAACATGTCTGTCAGTGGCCTCTTTAACCAGCCAGCCGGTCAGACTTTATTTCTGGGCTTGCAGGTGAACCAGCTGACCCCACAGCCCAACCTCAATCTGAAGAGGCAGCTTGGAGGAGTTGCAGTTGGGAACCAGGGAAACTTGAGAATGGATTTGAAATGGGCAAAGGCTGCGCTGGGATTCACAGACATCTCCCTTGATGTGCTGCGGGGGGGTGCTGTGAGGGGCTGCGGAGAGAGAAAGATCCTCTTCCACAGTAACAAGAGGAAGAAAACTGTAGGTGACACCAAGAAGGCTGGTTGAATGTGGCCCAGGATGTGAGAAGGAGGAGCATTTGTGTCACAGTCAGGAAGCACTTTAATAATAACCAGGCTAAGAAAGGTGAATCCAGATTCACATTCATCTCGACCATACTGTGTGCATCACCCTAACCTCTCACCCTACCTTCTCAAGCCTATTCCATCACACCACTCTTCACACTCACTTATGTGCGTCCATCTTTCATTTTCTATGCACTTCCCCTCCTTCCCGTCTACCCTACTGCTCGCTGTCCTCCTTAGGCAGAGGAGGAGATGCTGGGGATCATTGGAGATTTGCTGCCCCTGGTTGTCAGAGATGGAGAGATGGGAAGTTGTCAGTTACCTGGTGACAGTGACCATGTTATACAGCACACAGGCATGTTGACTTAATTTCAATAGTGAGTGAAATATGATTGTCTACAACATGATAACTGGTGCTAATTCATATTTTTTAGCTCTGACAGATTCCCACAGCAGAAATCAGTAGACATTCTGGCCAACGATTCCTCAGAGGACAGGTTCCTTCTGAGAGTGTGCTGTCTCAAAATATACACCAGCTCAAATACCTGACCATTTACCTTTCACCTAGTGACTCACAATTCACACATGAGCAAGAGTGGCTGGCAATGCCAGCAACAACAGTGGAGCACTCAGCCCACTCTAAACTCTGCTCAGCTGGAGACAGAGGCCATCGACAGAGGAGAACCATTGAGCAGCAACAGGGGGTATGAAATGCTCTGAGGGGGTCTTCCAAGGATCTCAAGCACAGTTGCAGAGAGAATGGCAGAGTCCACGTCAAACATGAGTGGGTTGCTGTGGCAGGACTTTGAGATGCTAGAATGGCCAGGCCAGTGGAACGTCAAAAAGGTCCCTTACAGTCTTGGCCTTGCAATGCTGCAGTGGAACCAGTGAAATGTGACTGCACCACGAGAGGGATGATGGTGAAAGGAGATATGGAAATGGGAACATTCTCCGCTCAAAGCCCTTCTCACCCGCTGCACCCCACCCCCAAGTCAGAATTCATTATTTTGCCTCATCTCCTGATGGCCAAGTCTACCCCTGAACAGGTCCAAGCGAATCAGTCTTTGCCTGTGTCCTCATGGGCTCCGAAACCCAGAGGTCCTCAGCCAAGGGTATCTCAGCAGGGATCAGAACAAGTTGCCTCCATCTCTGCTCAAAACACAGGGTCGCACCATGTAGGAACTGAAGGAAAAGGAAGAGGAAAGCTTTGTATTTGCATTGTGGGGAGGCAGGGGTATTGTTTTTCTTTATTCATTCACGGGATCTGGGCTTCGCTGGCTGTGCCAGCATTTATTGCCCATCCCTAATTGCCCTTGAGAAGGTGGTGGTGAGCTGCCTTCTTGAACCGCTGCAGTCCATGTGGTGTAGGTACACCCACAGTGCTGTTAGGGAGGGAGTTCCAGGGTTTTGACCTAGCGACAGTGAAGGAATGGTGATATATTTCCAAGTCAGGATGGTGAGTGCCTTGGAGGGGAACTTCCAAGTGATTGTGTTCCCATGTATCTGCTGCCCTTGTTTTTCTGGATGTTAGTAGTCATGGGTTTGGAAGGTGGTGTCGAGGGAGTCTTGGTGAATTCTTAATAATCCAGAAACCCAGGGTGATACTCTGGGCACTCATGTTTGAATCCCACCAAGGCAAATGGTTAAATTCAAATTCAATAAAGATCTGGGATTAAAAGTCTGATGATAACCATGAAACCATTGTCGATTGTCGTAAAAACCCATCTGGTTCACTAATGTCTTTAAGACCATAAGACATAGGAGCAGAAATTAAGCCATTCGGCCCATCAAGTCTGCTCCGCCATTCAAACATGGCTGATAAGTTTCTCAACCCCATTCTCCCTCCTTCTCCCCATAACCTTTGATCCCCTTACCAATCAAGAACCTATCTATATCTCGGTCTTAAATACACTCAGTGACCTGGCCTCCACAGCCTTCTGTGGCAATGAATTCCATAGATTCACCACTCTCTGGCTAAAGAAGTTTCTCCTCATCTCTGTTCTAAAAGGTCTTCCCTTTACTCTGAGGCTGTGCCCTCGGGTCCTAGTCTCTCCTACTAATGGAAACATCTTCCCCATGTCCACTCTATCCAGGCCTTTCAGTATTCTGTAAATTTCAATCAGATCCCCCCTCATCCTTCTAAACTCCATTGAGTATTGACCCAGATTCCTCAAACATTCCTCATATCTTAAGCCTTTCATTCCTGGGATTGTTCTCGTAAACCTCCTCTGGACCCTCTCCAGGGCCAGAACATCCTTCCTGAGATACGGGCCCAAAATTGCTCACAATATTCTAAATGTGGTCTGACCAGAGCCTTATAAAGCCTCAGCAGCACATCCCTACTTTTATATTCTAGTCCTCTCGAAATAAATGCCAACATTGCATTTGCCTTCCTAACTACCGACTCAACCTGCAAGTTAACCTTAAGAGAATCCTGGATTAGGACTCCCAAGACCCTTTACAATCCAGATTTCTGATTTCTCTCCCCATTTAGAAAATAGTCTATGCCTCTATTCTTCCTACCAAAGTGCATGACCTCACACATCCTCCCGTTGTATTCCATCTGCCACATCTTTGCCCATTCTCCTAACTTGTCCAAATCCTTCTGCAGCCTCCCCGCCTCCTCAATACTACCTGTCCCTCCACCTATCTTTGTATCATCTGCAAACTTAGCCAGGATGTGCTCAGTTCCTTCATTGAAATCATTAAAGTATGACGTGAAAAGTTGTGGTCCCAACACTGACCCCTGCAGAACTCCACTAGACACCGGCCGCCATCCTGAGAAGGACCCCCCTATCCCCACTCTCTGCCTCCTACCAGACAGCCAATCTTCTATCCATGCTAGTACCTTGCCTCTAACACCATGGGCTCTTATCTTACTGAGCAGCCTCCTGTGCGGCACCTTGTCAAAGGCCTTCTGGAAGTCCAAGTAGATAACATCCATTGGCTCTCCTTTGTCTAACCTACTCGTTACCTCCTCAAAGAATTCTAACAGATTTGTCAGGCATGACCGCCCCTTGATGAAACCATGCTGACTTTGCCCGATTTTACCATGCACTTCCAAGTATTCTGAAATCTCATCCTTAATAATAGACTCTAAAATCTTACCAACGACTGAGGTCAGGATAATCGGCCTGTAATTTCCCGTCTTTTGCCTCACTCCCTTTTTAAACAGGGGGGTTACATTAGCGATTTTCCAGTCCTCTGGGACCCTCCCTGACTCCAGTGATTCCTGAAAGATCACCACTAACGCCTCCACTATCTCTTCAGCTATCTCCTTCAGAACTCTGGGGTGTAATGCATCTGGCCCAGGTGATTTATCCACCTTCAGACCTTTCAGTTTTCCTAGCACCTTCTCCTTGGTAATGGCCACCATACTCACCTCTGACCCCCAACTCTCTTGAACTTTGGGGATGTTACTCGTGTCTTCCACTGTGAAAACTGACACAAAGTACATTTTCAGTTCCTGCGCCATTTCTTTGTTCCCCACCACTACTTCTCCAGCGTCATTTTCCAGTGGCCCAATGTCCACTTTTGCCTCTCTCTTACCCTTTATATATCTAAAAAGACTCTTGCAATCTTCTTTTATATTACTGGCTAGTTTACCCTCGTATTTAATCTTTTCCCTCCTTATTTCTTTTTTAGTTGTCCTCTGTTGATCTTTGTAGGTTGTCCAAACCCCTGGTTTCCCACTGCTCTTTGCCACATTGTATGCTTTCTCTTTAGCTTTTACGCTGTCCCTAACTTCCCTTGTCAGCCATGGTTGCCTCGTCCTCCCTTTAGTATGCTTCTTCTTCCTAGGGATGAATTTTTGCTGTGTCTCTCAAACTACTCCCAGAATCTCCTGCCATTGCTGTTCCACTGTCTTTCCTGCTAGGCTCATCTCCCAGTCAATTCTGGCCAGCTCCTCCCTCATGCCTCTGTAGTTGCCTTTATTCAACTGTAATACCGTTACCTCTGATTCCAGCTTTTTCCTCTCAAATTGCAGGGTAAGTTCTATTATATTATGGTCACTTCCTCCTAAGAGTCTCATATCAAGTCTGCCTCATTACACAACACTAAATCTAGAATTGCCTGTTCCCTAGTGGCTCCACCACAAGCTGCTCCAAAAAGCCATCTCGTAGACATTCCACAAATTCCTTTTCTTGGGATCCACTACCAACCTGATTTTCCCAGTCTACCTGCATATTGAAATCCCCCATGATCACTGCCTTTCTTACACACCTTTTCCACCTCCTGGTGGATCTTGTGCCTCACATCCTGACTACTGTTCGGAGGCCTGTACATAACTCCCATTATGGTTTTTTTACCTTTGCGGTTCCTTAACTCTACCCACACAGATTCTACATCATCTGACCCTACGTCATTTCTTGCTATCGATTTAATTTCATTTGTTACGAACAAAGCAACCCCACCCCCTCTGCCAACCTGCCTATCTTTTCGATAGGATGTATATCCTTGGATATTTAGCTCCCAGTCCTGATCCCCTTGCAGCCATGTCTCCGTGATGCCCAGCACATCATACCTTCCAATTTCAATCTGCGCCACAAGCTCATTTACCTTATTTCGTATACTGCGTGCATTCAGATACCTTTAGTCCTGTATTTCCCGACCCCTTTCTCATTGTCGTCCCTTTATCTGATGTGCTTGAAGTTAGATTCCTAGCCCTTTCCAAACACTGTCCTATTTTGTGTTCTGGAGACTTTAATAGCCTCTCCTGGGCTCTCCTTTCTTTTCAGTTTTTTCATAATTTTCCATGAAGTTGAATCCATCCCCCCACATGCTAACCTGCTGCTTTGTTTCCTATTATTCATACTTCTTGGAGTTTTACCCTTCACCCACCACCCCCCCCCCCCCCCCCCAACTTTCTAGTTTAAAGTCCTGTTGACCACCCTATTTACCCTTTTCGATAGAACATTGGTCCCAGATCGGTTCAGGTGGAGACCGTCCCAACGGTACAGATCCCTCCTGTTCCAACACTGATGCCAATGCCCCACGAAATGGAACCCCTCTTTCCCACAACACTCCTTTAGCCACATGTTTACTTCCCTTATTCTCGCGTCCCTATGCCAATTTGCACGTGGCTCGGGTAGTAATCTGGAGATTATAACCCTTGAGGACCTGTTCTTTAATTTAGTTCCTAGTTCCTGATAATCCCCAAACAGGTCCTCTTTCCTAGTCTTACCTATGTTACTTGTCCCGACATGGACCACAACAACTGGATCCTCCCCCTCCCTCTCCAGTATCCTTTCAAGCCGGTCAGAGATGTCTCTCACCTGGCACCGGACAGGCAACATACCATGCGGGACTCTCGATCCTGCTTACAAAGGAAGCTATCAATTCCCCTAATTATAGAATTCCCTACAACTACCACTTGTCTTTTTGCTCCCCACTCTTGAATGGCCTCCTGTGCCACGGTGCTGTGGTCAGCTGGCTCATCCTCCCTACAGCCCTCTTCCTCATCCACACAGGGAGCAAGTACCTCGTACCTGTTGGACAAGGTCAAGAGCTGAGGCTCCTTTGTTCCTGAACACGGGATCCCTCTACCTGCCTCACTTGCAGTCATACCCTGCTGACCCTGACCACTGACCGAACTTGAGGTACTTAATCCACGAACCAGATTGCCCTGTTTTAGTGATGTTGATTGTGGGGTAAATATAAGCAAGACATTGGGCGGAACTCTATACCCCTTCTGCAAAATTGTGCCGTGAGTTTGCTTACGCCCACCTAAGAGGGCGGATGGGGCCTCAGTTTGACACCTCAACCAAAAGACAGCGCCTCTGTCAGTGCAGCACACCCTCGGTTCAGGACCGCAAGGTCAGCCTAGAATCCGTGCTCAGACCCTCTGGAATGGGGCGTGAGCCCACGACCTTCCGATTCAGAGGGAGAAGCGCTACCAACTGAGCTCCAGCTGTAATACATGCTGAACGGAGAAATAGGGTGGCAAAAGTATGCTGGGACAGGAATTTTACACACACACACAGATGCATACCACACGCCCTGTGATGCCATTCAGCAACCTGTTCAGTACTGCAGCAAAACGGTTCCATTTACTAGCCCAGTTTACTCCTTTTTACTCTTTTCCTGTATAAGAACAATAATTATATATTCACCAGGGCGTTCCAGGAATGTTATTGAAGATACCCTTAGAAGTATTATTTAATCTTGGTAACAGACATTAGTAATCCAGTCTGATATATCTACTTTACAAATTGCAATACACATGACCTTTTTATTACCCCTGACATTCTGAATTGTTTATTAACTTTACCTCAAGATCATTATCCAGTATTCTCGCTGTGCTAATGGCATAGCTGATCATCAAATCATTTCACTATTCCCAATAATTTTCTGCCATTCTCCTTGATTTATAATTTAATCACTGTTATTTTTATACACACAGTTCTGTCATCATCATTGGCAGAATAGCCATGGATCACTACAGCTTTTGTCAAGAGATTTGCATGTTCGGAAGCACTGACAGTCTCAAGCAGGTATTTTTCTCTTTCTTTTTATAGGGGTGTTATTGGATCTGTAGTAATGAGTATAATCTGTCTGTTAAAACAGAGAAAAGACAATGTAACGTGAGCTATTCATTAGCTTTATCATTTTACATAACAAGTTAACAATCCAGAAAAATGAAATGCTTCCTTAGGTAATTTGGCTGCCAATTAAGTATATTCAATTCATATTAATGCAACACTAATGAAATTCGTGGCAATGCCTTGATATATTGTTGCCTGGTTTTAATGGTGCTCCTTACATCATCACAGTGTAGATTGAAGAGCTCTGTACCAGTCTGGCTCTCAATAATTCATTGAGTCCACCAAACTATCAAACACCATCACCAAAGGGGAAGACCAACCAGCACCATCTCAGGGTAACTAGAGACTGACAATGAATGCCAGCTTTGCCCCTTATCCCAAGGCCACGTTGAACAAGGTTTCCCTACGTGAGCAGGTAAAGGTGGGTATATTTTTGCCACGTTTCTTCTGTTACATTTTTTTCATTTGTTCACGTTTCGATGCCTTTTCAGTGAAGCTTGCTACTAGCTTTTCACCCTCAGGAAGTCCTGTAGAGGTATCAGCCATACATGAACGGCTTGGACCCCTGCAACTGTGTTAGTAATTAGCAGACAAGGGAAATCTGTGACATGTAATTAGAGTCAAAGAAAGCTCAAGATGACAGAGAGCTGTTAGGCTCCGTGAACTAGTTCCTTCAATACCTTAGTCATAACTTCCCCCATCACAAGCTCCACAGCTGTAATCACTTAGACAAAATTAACGACCTGTCGGTCCTACCTTTCCTCCAAAATGTAATCAAAACCAAAGTAGAGAGCAACATGCATCCCCACTTGACGTGAGGGAGAGGCTTGTGCATTCCGACAATCCCTTGGATGATGCCATTGAGAGCTCCTTGCTCCTGATAGGGGCCATTCATGGTAGTAAGGTCGGCAGTGGGGGTTGGGGGGGTGGGGTGGGGGTTGGGGGGGTGGGGGGGGGTTGGGGTGTGGGTGGAGGTGCCAGACAAAGTGCGGTCCAAAAAGCCCTCAAAGGCAGAACAGGCAAAGAAAAACTATGCGTCTCACCAGCTTTTAAAAAATTCATTCATGGGATGTGGGCATCGCTGGCTAGGCCAGCATTTATTGGCACCACCTTGCTGTTGGCACCACCTTGCTGCTGCAAAGGTGCAAGAAGGCTGCAGCATGGTGGAGGTTGTCCCAGTCATCGTGGTTCAACATGTCACCGAAACCTAATCGCCAGCCCATCAAAATCATGTAGACAACGATGGTGCCCCGAGGCATTAAAGTCACACGCAGGCTTCTACCAGAATCTGTGACAATGATGAGGGAGCAGCCATTGTGGGCAGAGGTAAGGAGAGGGTTGGCAGTAATGGGGAGGTTTAAAATGGTTTCATGACAGGTTTATTTATTGGATGTGGGCATCACTGCCTATTTATTACCCATCCCTAATTGCCCTTGTTTAGAGGGCATTTAAGAGTCAACCACATTGCTGTGGGTCTGGAGTCACATGTAGGCCAGACCAGGTAAGGAGAGCAGATTTCCTTCCCTAAAGGACATTAGTGAACCAGATGGGTTTTTACAACAATCGACAATGGTTTCATGGTCATCATTAGACTTTTAATTCCAGATTTTTATTGAATTTAAATTCCACCATCTGCCATGGCAGGATTGGAACCCAGGTCCCCAGAGCATTACCCTGGGTCTCTGGGTTACCAGTCTAATGGCAATACCCACTACAACACCGCCTCCCCCTATATATTTCATGAGCATCCATTTGACCTTTTAATTTCTTACAGTGGGATGTAAAATTTTAATCTCATTCAGCCCACGTGCCTGTGCTGGTTCTTAGAGCAATCAAAGACAAACCCACTTCCCTGGGCCACTCTTTTTTCTTTTGTATCAAACTGTTATCCCTGTTAAAACATACAATGGCTCTCTGCCTTACCTAGCTCCAATGGCAAAGCGCTCATACTCTGCCAGGGATCATCACTTAACATCTCTCCTCATTCTGTTCATGATCATTTTAGTTTGATCCTTCCACATCACTGACTCTGCAACTAAGGGACATATTCTTTCCCTATTGACCTTAACAGAACCATTCATAATTGAAAAAATCCTCTTAGTTTTGTTAGAAATTGTTCCAGTATCGCAAATATTTCTTCATAACTATAGTTTCCCTTTACCCTTATGGATTACACATTGTATATTCTCTTTTGGATTTTGCTGTTTGCTGTCCTTTCAAAATTGCACCAAGGAGAAGTATATAACTTTATCATTTACTCTTTACACATAACCCAAAATGCTGTTAGGCTATTTCCCCCCATTTTCAGGAAATTATATATTTGCAACCCCAAGTCTCTCTGTTACTCTCTAGCCTTTAGTGACTTTCTAATAAATGTAGACTCAAACTTCCTTATATTTCCTCCTGAGCGACATCAATCATTTTTCTCCACATTAAACTGTTTTTGCTGCCTGCTTGCCCATCCCACTAACATGCCAATGTCCTCCTGAAGTCTCTTACAGTTCTCACTGTCCATCAAACTCCCAACTTTTGTGCCATTATCAAATTTCCATATTTTGCTACTAGTCCAATATATATCACTCACACACTTATATATTTATAGGTATAAAATGGGCCCAACAATGATGAGCGAGGTACGTGGTTTCTAACTTTTCCCCAACTCTCACCCTTTGTTCTGTCTGCCAGCAAACTTTCCATCTGTGCTGGTAGGGTTAGATAGAGTCGGGTGGGAGGAAGCTCCGTGTGGAGCATGAACTCCAGCATAGACCAGGTGGGATGTTTCTGCGCTGAAAATTCTATGCAATTCTATTCTGCAATGTCTTGCCATGCCACATTCATGAAGTTTCATATCAGGCCGTCAGGTGAGATGTCCCCTGAGGATGTCCACACTCTACACTAATGCCATCAATCCTGTGTGGAGAGAGAACAGGAAACTGATCACGGGTGAAATTCCATTGAAGGTGTGTAGAAAGGGAAGCGGTGCAGGTTGGGCACAACAGACAGCCGATACACTCCCGCCAAAGTGGAATCCCACCTCCATAGGGCCTGATGGAGTCTAATAGAAGACACTTGGGCCTCAATGGTCCCATTCATTTGGAACACAAAGATTTGCCTCTTAATATCATGTCAAAATCTTTTAAATAATCTATCCATGGTCATGAAAAGTTATTTATATCCTAATGGTAAGGCTGAGCAAAGCACAGTCAGAACTTTGCTGGCAGGTTGCTCAGCTAAGGTAGACTAGGGAACACTAGCCGCTTTCCGTTGGCATTCCAGGCTGGTGCCCAGTGGCTGTGCAAAGTGGTTTGGGAGATCGGGTGGTAGCTGGGAAGGAGCGAACCATCATTCCTTTTGTGCATTTATCCTGATGTTTGTCTGGTTACCTAGTCACCACAGCCTCCTGGAGAAAAACGCTTGAGTCTTTGGTTAGTTCAGGACACCGTGCCACATCAATTCATGAAAAAAAGAGAGATTTAGCAGATAGCCGTCCAGGTGATTCATGAATTATATTCCTTCAAATTTGGCAACTGAAATCTTGGACCTAAAGAAGGCCAGTTGGCTATTGAGCTCATCCCTTCCCCAGTTTACATTATCGAAGACACTCACTTCAAATTAATGTCTTCAGGAGGTAAGGAGGGCTTCTATTTAGCAATCCTATGTGGATTTCGCTTGGCAATGATGGGCAATCTCAAAAGGTAATCACTTTAATTGGACATTGAGACCATTATATTGGGATCATGTGAACATCCTCGAGATGGCACTCGTTTTCCAGACTATTAACACACGGCTTGCTGCAACTTGAAGCAGAAACCTGTTCTCAGCTGCCTCATTGGCGCGTATGCAGCCTCATCCACCATAACTGTCCTGTTCACTCCTCCAGATGTCCCCAGGAACTCCCGATCGCACGCTAACAGGAAAATGAGCCAATGTCAATCGTCTCCACCACTTTTCCCTCTCCTTTGAGTCTGCGACAGAAGCTTTGAGAAGAGGGTAATTGGCCTTGTGGACCTCCTGTCAGGTGTGAAATGGCACTGGTGAGTAATTCCAACAAGTCATCACTTTGTACAGCTCTTGTTTTTAGTTTAGTGATGAGTCCTTCTCACCTTGTGATCAAACGCTCAGTAAACTCAGCATCGCCAGGGCTACATCCTGGATTTCTAATAAGTTAGGTCATCAATGTGATTATGTTAATTATAGACCCCTCGCTGAAATTTCTTATCTGCCTTGAGCGTTGTCTGAATGCCGCCTTATATCTCAAGCTACTACTCATGTAATTGGATGTCCACAAATCTGTGTCACTCAAATGGCCATCAGTACTTCTGACCTGTTCCACTAGGTGGCAGTCCACATCAAATAATGCTTTTTGTCCAGGGAAGGGCAAAACTGATGTTCACCTCAGGTCCTTCGAACATCATCTTGGCCAATCGCAGAGCAGCTTTGAAGACAGTATGAAGAAGTCCAGGGACTGGGCTGCTATTTCCTCCCAGCGAGGGCAGAGCGTAGCCTAACTGTTACTTTTGTTTTGGTGTTAATCTAATTAATCTGATCATGACACCCCCTCATTATGAACTGATGTTTTAGTCATTTACAGCAGCTGTCATAGAACAATGCACATACTCCTTGAAAAACATGAATTTCCATGTGACTTGACTCTTTAATTTTAAATGCCCACATTTGCATTGAATTATAATTTGCATTTCATATGTACTAATCATTTGCTTCTGGTTAACTTTGAACTGAGCCGCAATGTGTGAAGGGATGTGATGCAGTAAAATAGTGAACTACCCAACATTCCTCATCTTAAATCCAGGCAGAGTTCACCAGGGGTCGAAAGTGATCTTCTGCCGTGCTATTTACCATGGGGGGGAGTTGTTGGTTTTTGTTAAGTAGAATTTCAATTTGGCCCTGTGAGGCGAGTCGGAGGTTTTACTTTGAGGGACTAGTTACTAAAATTGACTGAAATATTGGCCTTTGATTTCAAGAATTCCACAAGTTGCCAGGGTATCTGATTAGAACCACACCTTCAGCATTTAGGAATATGATGTCCTCATTAGAGGAAGCTTTCCTTCCCTGTGACTACCATCTTCTTTCTTTAAAATACATTTTACATTCACACAAAAAATAAACCTAGGGTCAATTTCCCAGTGCCTTCCCCCGCATCTCCCCCCACCCCCACCATTCTTTTCGTCAGCTAGTGCCTGAGACAGGAAACATGCTCGTTGACATCACCAGGTTTCAGGGACAGGATTAGGGCCATTCAGCCCCTCACACTCGCTCCTCACCATTGTTTCCTGATCTGTATCTCAGTGCCATCCACACTGCCAAAGAAAAACACGGAAATGCTGCAGGAAGCAGCTCTCGTTAAATATTTCTCATTCGTGTTGTAAATGGTGGGCCATCAAATCTAAGGGGAGTTAGGGACGGGTAATAAATGCTGGCCTTGCCAGAGACGCCCATATCCCATGAACACAAGAAAAAGAAAATGTTTAATGAAAGCTAAAAGCATTTGGTGTCTGTCAAAGGGTTTTATATTCATCAATTTGCATCAAATTGCTCTGATCAATGACTACAAGTCAGAAAGAGCTAACTGCCTGCAGTGAATCCACTTTGATATTACGTGGTTGGCTGTCAGTCTCACCTTGACATATTTAAATGTACACCTGCTGTATTATAATGGCTTTTATGAGCGTAACACAGAGATTGTAGACAAAAAGATCAAAGGCAGAAGTTCTAGCCCCATAACTAAAAGCCAGCTGGTTTGAGAAAAAGTCTAAATATATTTCTGCCTACTTCATCAGCAGCCAGCAACCATCCTTTGAGAGGAGGAGTGAACTCCAGCTGCATCAGTTTAATGACAAAAGTTTGCGTTGCAAGCAAGATCTCACCCCGATGGTGGGAAAGCACTTCACCAGGAATCGGCTGGACAGGGGATCATTTTGACTTTGGGCAGTGGGTATAAAGCAGGAAATATTGAATCACGCTGCACTGAGTGCCGCTGAACCGGAAAGTACAAAACCATGAGTCCCTCAGTGCACAGAGTGTCAAGCTGGGAGCTCCATGAGTGAGCGAGTTCGGTGAAGATGGGGGGGGGGGCTATAAATTAATAAGAAAAATAAATTGATTTAATTAACACAATACAGATGGCAGGATGGGTGATGTGTCACGGCTGCAGCATGTGGGTGCCCCTGGATGCCATTGCAGTCCATGGCAACCACTTCTGCAGTCAGCGTCTGCAGCTTGAGGAGCTTTGGCTGAGTTAATGACCTGGAGGCTGAGCTGCAGACATTGTGATGCATCAAGGAGGGGGGATGTTACCTGGACACTTTGTTCCAGAAGGCAGTCACTCCCATCAGGTTAGAATCATCTGGTTTGGCCAGTGGTCAGGGACAGAAATGTGTGACTGTGGGACAGGGCAGGAAAGTGAAGGTGGGAGTTTGAGGTTCTTTCAGCTTGTATGGGGCAAGAGCGAGGGCTGTGCTGTGGATGTGTAGGTTTTCCATGGTACCATGGAACAGGAAGCCATTCAAACGTACAGGGGTGGGTAGGGTGGGGTAGTTAAAAAGAATGTAGTATTAGTAAGGGACAGTATAGTTAGGGGGATGGACCCTGTTCTCTACAGCCAGCTCTCAAGTGTCCAGATGGCTGTGTTGGCTGCCCAGTGCCAGGATTCAGGATAACTGCTCGGAGCTGGCGAGGAACCTGCAGTGGAACGGTGAGGATCCAGTTGTCGTGGTCCATATAGACACCAACGACATAGGTGGAACTAGGAAGGAGGTTCTGCATAGTCAGTATGAGGAGCTAGGCACTAAATTCAAAAGCAGAACCTCAAAGGTAATAATCTCTGGATTATTACCTGAGCCGTGTGCAAATTAGCATAGGGTAAAAAAACATGAGAGATGAATGCATGGGTGAATGACTGTTGTGGTAGAAGTGAGATCCAGTTCATGGGGCACTGGTACCAGTACTGGGGTAAATGGGGGCAGTGCCGTTAGGATGGTCTACCCCTGAGCCGTGCTGGGACCAGTGTTCTAGTGAGCTGCATAAATAGAGAATGGAGGTGGGAGCAAAGGTTCAAATTTGGGAAGGTAAGAGAGAAAGATATTAATCTGGGAAATGATAAACAGACCATGACAGGGAGGGACAGAGAATACAAACCTATGAGTAAATCAGCAGATAAGGCGAGAGGTTACAAAAATAATAAAAGGACAAAACTAAAGGGTGCAAGTAGCATTCAAAACAAAACAGACGAACTGATAGCACAAATAGAAATAAGTAAATACAATCTGATATCCGTTACAGAGACATGTGATGGGATTTTCCCGCCCAGCACGCTGCTGGGATCGTCTAGTCCCGTCACCCCGATCGTCTAGTCCCGCCGCCCCGATCGTCTGGTCCCGCCGCCCCGATCGTCTGGTCCCGCCGCCCCGATCGTCTGGTCCCGCCGCCCCGATCGTCTGGTCCCGCCGCCCCGATCGTCTGGTCCCGCCGCCCCGATCGTCTAGTCCCGTCGCACCGATCGTCTAGTCCCGCAGCCCCGATCGTCTAGTCCCGCCGCCCCGATCATCTAGCCTCATCACCGGGAATGTCTAGTCCCGCTGCCCCGATTGTCTAGTCCCGCTGCCCCGATCGTCTAGTCCCACCCCCCGATCGTCTAGTGCCGCCACCCCGATCGTCTAGTCCCGTTGCCCCGATCGTCTAGTCCCGCCACCCCGATCGTCTAGTCCCGTTGCCCCGATCGTCTAGTCCTGTCGCCCCGATCATCTAGTCCCGTCGCCCCGATCGTCTAGTGCCGCCACCTCGATCGTCTAGTCCCGTCGACCCGATCGTCTAGTCCCGCCGAAAGTGAATGGGATTTTGGCTGGGCTGCCGAGTCTCCTGTGGTGAATGTGAAAGTGAATGGTGAAAGTGAATGGGATTTTGGCTGGGCTGCCGAGTCTCCTGTGGTGAATGTGAAAGTGAATGGGATTTTGGCTGGGCTGCCAAGTCTCCTGTGATGAATGTGAAAGTGAATGGGATTTTGGCTGGGCTGCCGAGTCTCCTGTGGTGAATGTGAAAGTGAGTGGGATTTTGGCTGGGCTGCCGAGTCTCCTGTGGTGAATGTGAAAGTGAGTGGGATTTTGGCTGGGCTGCCGAGTCTCCTGTGGTGAATGTGAAAGTGAATGGGATTTTGGCTGGGCTGCCGAGTCTCCTGTGGTGAATGTGAAAGTGAGTGGGATTTTGGCTGGGCTGCCGAGTCTCCTGTGGTGAATGTGAAAGTGAATGGTGAAAGTGAGTGGGATTTTGGCTGGGCTGCCGAGTCTCCTGTGGTGAATGGTGAAAGTGAGTGGGATTTTGGCTGGGCTGCCGAGTCTCCTGTGGTGAATGTGAAAGTGAGTGGGATTTTGGCTGGGCTGCCGAGTCTCCTGTGGTGAATGGTGAAAGTGAGTGGGATTTTGGCTGGGCTGCCGAGTCTCCTGTGGTGAATGTGAAAGTGAGTGGGATTTTGGCTGGGCTGCCGAGTCTCCTGTGGTGAATGGTGAAAGTGAGTGGGATTTTGGCTGGGCTGCCGAGTCTCCTGTGGTGGGTCCTGCCATGACAGGGCAGGAAAATCCCAGCCAAGGCTGCAGGGTGACCGAGATTGGGACCTAAATATCAAAGGGGACATGACACTTAGGAAGGACAAAAAGTGAAGAAGAGGTGGAGAGGGGGCCTCTGTTAGTTAATGACGCTGTGAGCACAGGAGAGAAGGATGGCCTAAGCTCAGGAAACCAGGATGTAGAAGCGGTTTGAGAGAGATGAGGAATGATAAAGGCGAGAAATCACTTGTGGGAGCGGTGTACAGGCCGCCTAACAGTAACCACATGGTAGGATGGGGATATACAGGAAGAGATAATGGGAGCTTGTCAGAAAGGTACGGCGATGATCATGGGGGCTTTAATCAACATATCGGGCTGTAACTTGCGATGGAGTGGCAATTGAGGCGGATTGCTACTCCACTCGACAATTATTACCTGAAAATCCAGTCGATCCTATCTTGCTCGACCTCCCAACTCAACTTGGGTGAGATCTGGGCCGTGCAGCGTGACCCCGCAGCCTAGTGTCAAGGGCTTTAGACTTGAAGGTAAGTAATTCACTCCCCCTTTTTTATGGCACTACCTGCTGTAAACCAGGTGAGTCCAAAGGTCCAACCAGGTTTAAGGTCTTTAACAAGGTAAGTGTATAAGGTAAGTATTACAGTATCACAGAATCTTTACAGTGTAGAAGGAGACCATTCAGCCCATCCAGTCTGGACTGGCTATCTGAAAGAGAGCATCCCACCTAGTCCCACTCCCCTGCCTTATCCCCGTAACCTTGCACATTCTCTCTTTTCAGGTAGCAATCCAATTTTGAATACCTCGATCGAACCTGCCTCCACCACTATTTCAGGAAGCTCATTTCAGACTCCAACCACCCCCTGGGTGAAATCTTTTTTCCTCACATCACGTTTACTCCTTTTTCCAATTATTTTGAATTGGTGCCCTCTAGTTCTTGATGTTCTCTTGAGTGGGATCAGTTTCTCACTATTTACCCTGTCCATGCCCCTCAGGATCTTGAATACCTCCAACAAGTCTCCTCTCAGCCTTCTTTTCTCCAAGGAAAACAGTCCCAACCTCTCCTATCTATCCTCATAGCTACTGTTCTTCATCCCGGGAATCATTCTTGTGAATCTCCTCTGTACTCTCTCCAAAGCCTTCACATCCTTCCTCAAGTATGGTGCCCACAACTGGAAGCAGTACTCCAGATAACTAGTGCCTTATACAAGTTCCTGCATCTCCTTTAGAGTTTGTCCCTTTATCTTATACTGTCTCACCATATCTCACCTGCCAAAACAAATCAGCTCACACTTCTCTGCATTGAACTTCATCTGCCACTTGTCTGCCCAATCCACCAACATGTCTATGTCCTTTTGAAGTTCAAGACTATCCTCATCACAGTTGACAATGCTTCCAATCTTCGTATCATCTGCAAATTTTGAAACTATGCCCTGCACGCCACAGTCTAGGTCATTAATATATATCAGGAAGAGCAAGGGTCCCATCACTGATCCCTGGGGAACTCACTACAAACCTTCCTCCAATCTGAAAAACAACCATTTATCACTCCTGTTTCCTGTCACTCAGCCAATTTCTTACCCAAGTGCCTACTTTCCCTTTTATTCCATGACCTAGAATTTTGCAAACAAGTCTGTTGTGTGGCACTGTATCAAATGCCTTTTGAAAATCCATATACACCACATGTAGGGGGAGGTGATGGCATAGTGGTACTGTCGCTGGACTAGTAATCCAGAGACACAGGGTAATGCTCTGAGGGCCCGAGTCTGAATCCTGCCCACAGCAGATGGTGAAATTTGAATTCATAAAGATCCGGAATTAAAAGTCTGATGACCATGAAACCATTGTCGATTGTCATAAAAACTCATCTGGTTCACTAATGTCCTTTAAGGAAGGAAAGGTCTGGCCTATATGTGACTCCAGACCCGCAGCAATGTGGCTGGCTCTTAAATGCCCTTTGAACAAGGGCAATTAGGGATGGGCAATAAATACTGGCCTAGCCAGTGACACCCACATCCCATGAATGAATAAAAAACAATTAACAGCATTTCCTTTATCCTTTACCTCCTCAAAAAACTCCAGCAAGTTAGTTAAATATGATTTCCCCTTGATGAATCCATGCTGGTTTTCCTTAATTATCCTGTACTTGCCTAAGTGATCATTGATTTTGTCCCGTACTATAGTTTCTAGAAGTTTCCCTACCACTGAGGGTCAAACTGGCTGGTCTGTAGTTGCCAGCTTTATTCTTGCACCCCTTTTGAACAAGGGTATAACATTTGCAATTCTCCAGTCCTTTGGCACCTCCCCTGTGTCTAAGGAAGATTGGGAGATATCTCTAGTCCCTCTGCAATTTCCACTCCCACTTCCCTCAGTACCCTTGGATGCATCTCATCCAGTCCTGGTATCTTATCTATTTTAAGTAAAGATGGCCTTTCTAACACCTCCTTCCACTCCATTGTAAAGTTCTAGTGTACCAGTTACCTCCTCTCTCACCTCGGCCTGGGTAGCAAGTCCTTCCTTTGTAAAGACAGATATAAAGTTCTCGTTCAACACCTTCACTATTGCTCCAGCCTTCACATACGAATCCCCTTTTATGTCTCTAATTAGGCCTACTCTTTCTTTTACCATCCTTTTAATATTTACAAGATCTTGGGATTCCCTTCTATGTTCGCTGCCAACCTCTTTTCATGCTCTCTCCTTGTTTCACTTCCCCTCTGGCCATCTATATTCAGCCTGATTCTCCTTTGTATTTTCTGACATCTGTCTTATGCGCACTTCTTCCTTTTCATCTTCACCTCTCTTTTGTCATCCAGGGTGCTCTGGATTTATTTGTCCTACTTTTCCCCTTCAAGGGAACGTACCTTGACATTTCCTGCAATGTTTCTTCTTTGAAGGTGGCCCATTGTTCAGCCACTGTCTTTTCTGACAACATTTGATTCCAACTCACTCGGCTCAGATGCTTTCTGATCCCATCATTTCCCCCAATTAATTATTCCTGTTCTGGATTGATCCCTGCCCTTTTCCATGATTAACCTAAACTTTATGATACACCAGTCACTGTCCCCTAGAAGCTCTCCCACTAATATTTAATCCATTTGGGCCAACTCATTCCCCAGAACCAAGTCTAAAAGTGCATATCCTCTCATTGGACTGGAAACATACTGCTATAGAAAATGATCTTGAACACATTCCAGGAACTCTCGCCCCTCTTGTCCTTTTGTACTATTCCCATCCCAGTCTGTATTTGGATAATTGAGGCCCCCCCATTATGATGACTCTATAATTCTTGCACCTCTCCATAATTTCTTTGCAAATTTGTTTCTCTACATCCCTCCCACTAGTTGGTGATCTATGTACTACACCAATCAATGTTATTGCACCTTTTTTATTCCTTACCTCTAGCCAGAGAGATTCTGCCCTTGATCCCTCTGGAACATCCTCTCTCTCCAGAACTGGAATGTCATCTTTAATCAATATTGCCACTCCCCCCTCCAATTTTCTTCCTTTCCTGTCTCTCCTAAACACCTTGTACCCAGGGATATTTAACACCCAGTGCTGCCCTTCTTTGAGCTACATCTCTGTTATAGCAATAATATCATTATTCCGTTTGTCAACCTGTGCCTGCAGTTCACCAATCTTATTAACCACACTCTGTGCATTCACATACATGCACATTTGCCCTTTTTAGGCTTTTAAAAAATTTTCCCCCTTTTTCTGGCCCCATCCAATAACTTACTATCGCTTACTCTATCGCAAACTCCCCAAGTGTTCTATCTACTTTGATACTACTATCTGATATATCCTCGATATCTGTTGATAGTTCAACACTACGCATTGCCAGTTATACTACTCTGCAGTCTGAATCTCCTACCAGGTAGGATTTAGGTATGTGGGAGTGGGGGGTGTTGGGGTTGGGTTGGGCTGGACCAGGCTGAGCCTTGTGGTGGTGTGGGGGTGGGGGGGGTGTGGGTGGGGTGTTGAATTGGTTCATGCTGGGCTTTGGATGGCTTGGATGGGGATCTGGGATTGGGTGGGGTGGGGGGTGGTTTGGGTCTGTTTGGCATGGGCCTTTGGTGACAGGAGAGCTGGTTCGGGCCTTTGGAGGGTGGGGGGTCAGGTCAGGGCTTGAGGGGGTTGGTGCCGGTCAGGTGAGGTCAAGCCTTGTGGTGTGTGGGGGAGCTTCCAGCCATGTTGGGTTGGGCTGGGCCTTGGGGTGTGGAGGTTGGGTCTGTCCGGGCCTTGGTTGGGGGGAGGGGGGTGGGGGGTGGGGTGGGGGGGTGCGGTGGTGGTGGAGGTTTGGGTTCAGCCTGGGGGGATAGTCGGGGGTTGTGGGAAATCCAGTGGTGGGGGCAGATGGGGGAGTCCCATGAGGAGTAGAGGGGAGTGTGGTGGAGTGGGGGTAGGGGAGTCCCATGGAGGTGGGAGCCCATTTGAGGGGGTTGTTGGGGGAGTCCCATGGGGCTTCAAGGATGTAAGGGGGATCCTGTGGGGAGGTGGGGGGAGGGGTGGTTGGGGGTGGCCTGTCTGGGTCTGTATAGTAGTTACCCAGAAAGTAGAAGTGGTTTTAATTCGTCTAACCTTTTCTGGGTAACTATTAATGTAAGACAGTTGGAATCATCTGAAGTTTGCCATTTGAATCACAATTTTCCAATGGTTCCCTGTGCAGCGTAATCGTCCATAGAAATTTACACTTCCCAGGCAATTGCCGTGCAATCCATACCTGGGAATTTCCGGGGGGGTGTTCCCCATTGCATCTTTGGGGTACCCCCCTTCATCCTAGGATCTTAACAGAAGTGGCTAGTGAGATGGTTGATGCATTGGTTTAAATTTTCCAAAATTCCCTCGATTCGGGGAAGGTTCCATTAGGTTGGAAAATAGCAAATGTAGCTCCTTTATTCAAAAAGAAAGGGAGACAGAAAGCAGGAAACTACAGGCCAGTTAGCTTAACATCTGTCATAGGGAAACTGTTAGAAGCTGTTATTAAAGATGTTATAGTGGGGCACTTAGGGAAATTTAAGGCAATCAGACAGAGTCAACATGGTTTTTGAACACCAATTCATTTGAGTTCTTTGAAGGAGTCACATGTGCTGTGGATAATGGGGGACCAGTGGATGTGCTGTACTTAGATTTCCAGAAGGCATTTGATAAGTTGCCACATCAAATATTATTGCAGAAAAATAAAAGCTCAAGGTGTAGGGGGTAACGTATAAGCATGGATAGAAGGTTGGCTGGCTAACAGCACACAGTAGACATAAATGGATCATTTTCAGGTTGGCAGGATTACTGATTGGCATCCCACAGGGATCAGTGCTGGGACCTCAACTGTTTACAATTTATATCAATGACTTGGATGAAGAGATGGACGAGATGGTTGCCAAATTTGCTGATGACACAAAGATAGGTAGGAAAGTAAGTGTGAAGAGGACATGAGGAGGCTACAAACAGATATAGATAGGTTAAGTGAGTGGGCAAAGGTCTGGAAATGGAGTATAATGTGGGAAAATGTGAAATTATCTACTTTGGCATGAAGAATAAAAGAGAAGCTTATTATCTAAATGGTGAGAGAATGCAGAGCTCTAAGATGCACAGAGGATCTAGGTGTCTTAGTGCATGAATTGCAAAAGGTTAGTATGCAGGAACAGCAAGTAATTAGGAAAACTAATAGGATGTTATCATTTATTGCAAGGGGAATTGAATACAAAAGTAGAGAGGTTATGCATCAGTTGTACAGGAGATTGGTGAGACCACATCTGGAGTACTGCGTACAATATTGGTCTCTTTATTTAAGGAAAGATATAATTGCCTTGGAAGCAGTTCAGATAAGGTTTACTAGACTAATACCAGGAATGAGCAGGTTGTCTAAAGAGGAAAGGTTGGACAGGTTAGGCCTGTATCCACTGGAGTTTAGAAGAGTAAGAGGCAACTTGGTTGAAACATATAAGATCCTGAGGGGTTTTGACAGGGTGGATGTGGAGAGGGTGTTTCCTTGTGTGGGAGAATCTAGAACTAGGGAGTCACTGTTTAAAAATAAGGGACTGCCAATTTAAGACAGAGATGAAGAGAATTTTTTTCTCTGAGTGTTATGAGTCTTTGGAAATGTCTTCTGAGTATTTTCAAGGTGGAGTTAGATAGATTCGTGATTGACAAGGGGGTGAGAGGTTATCGGGGGGGGGGGTAAGCAGGAATGTGGAGTTGACGTTACATTCAGATCAGCCGTGATTTTACTGAATGGCGGAGCAGGCTCGAGGGGCCGAATGGCCTGCTCCTAATTTGTATGTTGTTTGCATGAATTAACTGCCCAGCACATGCTCCACCCAGTTTTCACTTCAGTGACGGGGGGGCGGGTGGGGGGGGGGGACTTGGGTGTGGTGTACGATGTGCAGCTGATTCAATATTTCCTGGTGTCCAGCATCAACCAGACTTAAAATTACACCCGACTCTTGGCGAGGGAATGCTAATGGTGCAGGACCCATTTTAACCTCGCTTTTCAAAAACTGGAAATCAGGGGTAAGCTCTAACTCTAACAGGCTGTCCCTTGATCCTCCCTGAACCGTGAAAGAGGCGTTGCACATTCACCGGGGGCACAGGCAAGTCACTTTTCTCCACCCGGCATTCAGTGTGGTGTCAGGGCAAGGACTACGGTGCAGGTCACACCAGGGTGAGGGTGCGGGGGTGGGGGGGAAGGGGAGCAGGGGGTGCAAAGCAACACAGACTGAAGGAAATACTCAACTGATCTGGACGAGCCATATAAATACTGTGGCTACAAGAGCAGGTCAGAGGCTGGGAATCCTCTGGCAAGTAACTCACCTCCTGACTCCTCAAAGCCTGCCCACCATCTACAAGACATAAGTCCAGTGTGTGATGGAACACTGCCCACTTGCCTGGATGAGTGCAGCTCCCACAACACTCAAGAAGCTTGACACCATCCAGGACAAAGCAGCCTGCTTGGTTGACACCACATCCACAAACATTCACTCCCTTCACCACCGACGCACAGTAGCTGCAGTGTGTATCATCTACAAGATGCACTGCAGGAATTCACCAAGGCTCCTTAGACAGCACCTTCCAAATCCCAAGACCACTACCATCTTGAAGGGCAAGGGCAGCAGATAGATGGGAACACCACCACCTGGAAGTTCCCCTCCAAGTCACCCACCATCCTGACTTGGAAATATATCACCATTCCTTCACTGTCGCTGGGTCAAAATCCTGGAACTCCCTCCCTAACAGCACTGTGGGTGTACCTACACCACATGGACTGCAGCGGTTCAAGAAGGCAGCTCACCACCTTCTCAAGGGCAATTAGGGATGGGGCAATAGCTGCTGGCCTAGCCAGTGACACCCACATCCCATAAACGAATTCCAAAGAAGCACATGCCACGGGGTTTGGGGGGTGGTGGTTTGGGGGCGGGGGGGTGTGAATGGGGGGTGTGAGGGAAGTGGCCACGCACTTGGAAACACTTGTCAAAGCAGAGCATTCTTCCGCAGCAGCAGATCCATTGACGTTCTTAGAGTCGGAGCCTCTGAAGCTTATCTGCCCACTCAAGCAATGCGTAAGTATCAAAGTGCCACCAAATGCTCCAGAACCTTTCACCCCTCGGATGCAGACCGCAAATTAATGTGAGTTTTAGGGGGCAGCTGAACAATTGGCCAACTGGGTGAGTTGTACAATCCCCTTGTGAAAGGTGGGGATGGCGAAGTCACTGGTGGAAGTGCTCACAGCTCCTTGTAATGTCTTTATTCAGGTTTGGACCAATATCCCTCATGGTTGAAGCCAACAGTGCAGCCTTGCAGTGTGGGTTAGCAGAATGCCTGTACCTGAGCTGAGAGCACAGCATGCAGTCCAATGGGCAAAGCTGCTGCCAATCGGTCAGGTGGAGAGGGGCAGAGGTGGGCAGGGTTTCAGGCAGCCAATCAGTGCACCACACACTGGCCATCCAAGTGATGGCCAACACTCTCCTGCGTGCATGAAGGGGCCTTCAGACTTAACCAAGAAAGGTTCTTAGGACACATGCTAACCCATGCGTCCTCTGGAGGGCTGAGATCTGGAGAGCCCCAGCCTGCTTTCGGGGTCCTGCAGTATGACAGTGGCCCCCTCCTCAGCCTGTGGAGCTGGAACTGCTGAGGGTCACAAGAAGAGGGGATTTGGGTGGGCCAGATACTCCCAGAGGGACCTGGGTGGTTGGCCCCGGAGTTACTCACAATAAGAGGTTGTGATGGAAAAATTAATCCAGGCTGATCCTTTGGTTCAAGTTGGTTTATTTTCAAAGACAACTCCTCAGTGTTACTGACTTCCAAGTAGTTTCCACACAAAGTGTTGCAGCTATATCTTTTTATTCTATTTAGATGGGATAATCAATGGCCATCACCTGTTTAACTAGCAATTCTCTTTAACAAGGTGATTGTCCTGCAGTTTGATTACTTATACATTGACAACTGGGGTGCGCACCTAGTGATCCTCCTTCCTTTGGGTACCTGTGGGCCCCTGGTTAACTCTTTGAGGAGAAGGGGAAGTTGGAATGAGATTGAGCTGCCAGTCCCCACCCCTCTTGTGTTGACACCATTGGAGGCCAACTATGGTGTCAACGATGGAGTTCAGCCTGCAGGACCGATGTCTGGACCAAAGTGGTGGCCGCCATCCTACCAGTGTTGGCATGCCGGTGCTATCGCCTCAGACTGAAGGTGGACGAACTCCTCCATTATGCTTTGCAATCGAAATGCAGCGATCACCCCTTCCTGATGTTCCAGAGCTTGCCTTTGCAGCTCCAGCAACTGTGACGTGATCGAGTCCAGAGGCTTCCCATCTGACTCGGACTCAGCAGATTCCTGGCCAAACAGCTCTCCAAATCTCCCAATTCCACCCGTGACGACGCCCACTGGTTTTGGAGCCAGAAAATCCAGCCCCATATCATTAATTGAAGTATTTGTAGTGCTTTCTGAAACATATACTATAAGAGCTCCTTGTAACTCCAGTGAGAGTTGAGCACATTTCAGCAAAACCTCTTTGGTTAACAAGCCTTAGCTGTAGCCGTTTTTACTCTAACTTGCTATCTCTATCATAACTAGAGAAGGAAATAAAACCCATTGGTCCGGGTCCTTCAACAGTTCCAAACAATCCAAAGGTTTTAATTTGTTTCTATGAAACAGATGCTTCCAGCTCATTATAAAAACACGTTAATTCCCATCTTGCAGTGGTCAGTAAAGCAGCTTAATGCAGGTAATTTAGCATGCGATTAAGAGCAAAAATTTTTGTCCACTTTAATTAACCATATGACTAATGATTCTGCTTCTCATGCCCATGTGCTGATTCATATCAGTTGGCCTAATTGTAGGTCCTTTGCAATGAATAATAAATCTTGTCTGTACAATAGATTTTATTGTTACATCCCTGTAATCACAGAGACCCAGGTGTGGGGGTAAAGTGTAACCTCAGGATCTTATTTACCACTGCACCTGTCAAATAAAACCCAACCAGGCCTGGATTTTTCTGAAGTAACGCCCTCTGTTTTGGGGCAGTTAAAAAGGCAAATTATCTTGGGGTTTCTGCTTTAAATCTGCTGATGAAGAAAACATACTTCAATTATCCTCCCAAGAAACCTCCTGGAAGATTGATCCACCATGTGTAAATGGAGCTAAGGGAATGTGGCTAACCCATCCAACCCTTCTCTCCCAAATCTTGCCTCAGGCCCATCCCAAATGCTTACCACCAGCATATAAGTGGTGGAAGCCCCAGAAAGAGATCCCGGAATGTTGTTATCACATTGAGGAGGCCATTCAGTGAGACAGTCATCATTCATCCATGTGCTCACGGACCCAACATTGGTTGCTGGTCTACCCAAAACTTCAGATTGGAAATTCTCACCTTAAATTTCTTCATGCCTCCCCATCTCTGTGATTTTCCCCAGCCCTATAAATCTCTGAAGACTATACATTCCTCCAACCCTGGCATTGTGCATCCTGTAAATCCCTTCGCCTCACCACTAATAGCTGTGTCTCCAGCCAACTAGGCCCAAAGTTCCGGAACTCCCAATGTGCACCTCATTGTCTCTCCACTTCTCTCTCTTCCTCTAAGGGGTGGGGGGGGTTGAGGGGGGGAAGTGCTGTGCCGGAGCACATGTAAAAGTGTTAGTAAATGTCCATATTAGTCACAAAGAGGGGCACGTGGGTGAAGTTATTATTTATTGATGTTGTCAGGCCTCGAAAGCTTGTGGATCAACACCAAACTCACATTCCCTCATGTTGATGTTCTTATTGATGCGGTGGCTGTGACTGGTGTCTAGAGGTTGAGAGAAGCTATAAAGGTTGAGGGAGGACAGGAAGAATCATATTCTCATGTGGGCTGATGGAAGATGTCTAGATATAAGGTCTACAGGACTCTCTCATTGAAACTGGGAAAAGGAGGGTCAAGATTTCACTGGACTCTCTGTAGCAATGGCAAGACATACTACAAGACCTCCGAAACCTTCTCTCCTCCTCACTGGAGGTTGTGTCTCCCACTGAGACCATAACCCCCCAATTGTCTCAGACACATTTCACCTCTCACCCCGGGGGTGATGGACAGGAAAATATTCCATCAGAACAGCCCCCTGAATCAGGGGAGAGTCCACCTCATGAAAAAAATCTCCTAAAGGCTCCTCTGCTCATTCACATGAACAGTTCCTGCAGCCAATGGAGTTTGAGCGCAAAGCTGAGACTTTGGTCTCAGCTGCAGATTTAAAACCTGCCCTAACAAGCTTTCCCTTAAAAAACGGACTCCCCTCCTGTCCTGAACCTCACCCTGTTGGTGTATAATTGCCTTCTGAAAGTATTATAGCGGTGAGTTGGGTCGGTAATCACCTTAATTGGCTTGTCAATTGCAATTTAAGTAAGACGGGCGGTTTCCCTATATTTTGACCAGCCTGTCTTCCATATTATCGGAAACCAGTCTTGATGACATTGTAAATGGTGCCTGACATCATCACATTCCATAATATTCTCCACAAAACAAAAACAAAAATACCTGGAAAAACTCAGCGGGTCTGGCAGCATCTGCGGAGAGGAACACAGTTAACGTTTCGAGTCCGTCTGACTCTTCAACAGAACTAAGGAAAAATAGAAAAGAGGTGAAATATAAGCTGGTTTAAGTGGGGGGGGGGGACAGGTAGAATAGGGGGCCAGTGATAGGTGGAGATAACCAAAAGATGTCATAGACAAAAGGACAAAGAGGTGTTGAAGATGGTGATATTATCTAAGGAATGTACTGCTAGGTGACATTAAGAGTAGAAAGCAGGACGAGCAAGGTACAGATAGCCCTGGTGGGGGTGGGGGGGGGGAAGAGATCGAAAAAGGCTAAAAGGTAGAGATGAAACAATGGATGGAAATACATTTAAAAATAATGGAAATAGGTGGGAAAAGAAAAATCTATATAAATTATTGGAAAAAAGGGGGATCAGAAAGGGGGTGGGGATGGAGGAGAGAGTTCATGATCTAAAATTATTCAACTCAATATTCAGTCCGGAAGGCTGTAAAGTGCCTAGTCGGAAGATGAGGTGCTGTTCCTCCAGTTTGCGTTGAGCTTCACTGGAACATTGCAGCAAGCCAAGGATAGACATGTGGGCATGAGAGCAGGATGCTGTGTTGAAATGGCAAGTGACAGGGAGGTCTGGGTCATGCTTGTGGACAGACTGAAGGTGTTCCGCAAAGCGGTCACCCAGTCTGCGTTTGGTCTCTCCAATGTAGAGGAGACCACATTGGGAGCAACGAATGCAGTAGACTAAATTGAGGGAAGTGCAAGTGAAATGCTGCTTCACTTGAAAGGAATGTTTGGGCCCTTGGATGGTAAGGAGAGAGGAAGTAAAGGGGCAGGTGTTGCACCTTCTGCAGTTGCATGGGAAGGTGCCATGGGAGGGGGTTGAGGTGTAGGGGGTGATGGAGGAGTGGACCAGGGTGTCCTGGAGGGAACGGTCCCTGTGCAAAGCTGCCGGGGGTGTTGGGGGGGGGGGTCAGTGGTGAAGGGAAGATGTGTTAGATAATATGATCTGCAAGGCGGTGAATACTCCCAATCTGGGAGAGTATTATTCAGCCCTATATGGGAGGCGACAAGTGGGGACTTTGATGCATTTCGCCCCATTCTAATGAAAGGGCATTTCCATCTAAAACATTAACTGTTTTTCTCCACAGATGAGGATTTCCAGCATTTTTTGCTTATATCTCAGATTTCGAACACCTGCAGTATTTTGCTTTTGCTCCATTTTGAGCCTGGAAAGTGAATGGCATTGTGGATCTAATTTCTATTCCAATTGACATGAAAGACAAATGAAATAACCCGAAAGAAGTAAATTACTAATGTCTGATAGTGGCTTGGCTTTGCCAACTCCACACTACATGAACTGATCCCGTCCATTGACCCAAATCCTACTGACCACTACTATTATAGCTTGTGTGCCGTATTAAAGGGATTTAAAAATGGTTACTTCAGTCACATGACTTCCCTCTCTCTCCATGATTTCAGGAGGTGTTTGTAATGGACATGTCCCAGCTCATGTGACTGTTTCAGTTGCTTACCTTTAATCAATATTTCATAAGTGAAAGTATTCTCCTTAAGGCACCTCTGCCTCAGGCACACGTGTGAAAGAGCACATTCCCGACTCAGGGAACCCCGCTACCCCCACCCCACCCCCAACCGCACAGGGAGTGCACAGTGCTTCTGGGTACGCGTCACGTCACGCTGGGCGGACCTTCATTGGCCCGCCCATGTAAAATGGCGGTGTGGACCCGATCTGGGGCACTGGGGTCAGTGGGGGGGGGGGTGGGGGTGGGGGTGGGGGGGGGGATTATACCCATAGTGTTTTTCCTTAAATCTTCAAGCCTACAACCTCTCTGAACCACCTTCAAAACCTTCTTAGAACTTATCCGTTTTCAGTCCCCTCCTTTAACTCTCTGGCACTCCTCGCTTAGCATTCTCTGCTTCTCTGGTAACGCGTCCGGGGACTTTTTGGTACTTGAAAACTGCTAGGTAATCTATGTTATTGTGGTATAATGTGGAGTGGAGTATCGGTGAAAGAGCATGTTTGCAAATGGACTGATCTAAACACATTCCTGACAGCAATAATCTTTCAGGTGAAACCAATTAAACCAAATCAACAAAATTGGGATAAATCAGGCACAGCTTCCTGACAGCAAAGTGTACTGGTTAAACAATACACTACACACCAACCTAACCCCTCAATACTTTTCATTATTGATTATTGATCGTGTCAGTTGATCACTGCACCATTCACAGTGACTTGATTGTTAAATCACCTGATTATCTATCTGCTGTTTCTGTAGTAACCATTAACATAGCCAATACAGAAACTGATATTCAGGTAATGAAGCCTTGTACTCAGCTGTTCCCATTTCTTGGTATCAATACTGCGGTGATTAATACATATCTGTGTCTTATAGAACTCTCATTAGTTGGCCAAGCATTAGGTCATTTACGGAAACAATAGAATTCCTTTGAAGACACCAGCATGAACATATCATAATATATACTAATATCTAAAATTATAAATTGTCTTCCTGTCACAGAAAAATATTGGTTTAGTTCCAACTTTGCACAATTTAAATATTCAGGCGTTTATCAGCCAGTTCTCAGTTTGAAGTCATGGATTATGCCATTTCCAATCATTTAAGCTCCCATGCAAAAGTAGACACTAGCAGGATTTCTGTTTGTTGTTGAAGTTTCACTGGGTGTATGGCCCCTATCAGTGTAGACAATAGCAACAATCTTTCAAGATATTTTTACATCCGTGCCAGCTTCTTGCCTGACCCCATTGATGTAGCCTGCAGTGTCCCTTTGTTTTCCTAGTGATAGCTTAATGGGTTTCCCCAGTTTTGTTTCAAATCCTTTACACAAAATAAATCAATGCAGATATTGGTGCCCCAGTACCAACCCTGGTCCCTGCTATATCAAATATGTGGGGTACAGTAGCGTAGTGGTTATGTTATTGGACTAGTAATCTAGAGGCCTGGACTAGTGAGTTCCTGGAGCATGAGTTTAAATCCCACCAAGACAGTTGAAAAATGTTATTTTATTATTCAGACCAATGGCATCAGCCTCCCTCACATCACTTAATTGGAGGAAATTTCTGGTCATCCAGTACTGGAGCAAGTAAGTAATCTGATAAGTTAGCAACAGTGGAGGATTCGAGAGAGGTAATGGTGCAGGACCAGGAAGAGAAGCCATTGTAAGTGGTTTTCTGATTATGATTAGAAAGATACAAATAGAACCAGGTAGGACCAGTCCCAACCAGCTAGGTGACTGTGGAGAGGCCTTGGAGCAGGATGGTCGGGTTAACCATGTCAAAGGCCACAGACAGGTAGAAAACGATGAGGAGGGATAGTTTATCTTTGTCAGGCACATAAAATGTCATTTGTGACTTTGTTAAGAGGCATTTAGTACTGTGGCAGAGACAGAAATCTGATTAGAGGGATTCAAACATGAAGTCCTGGGGAAGATGGGCATGGATTTGGGAACCAACAACACGTTCAAAAACTTTGGAGAAGAAAGGGAAGTTGGAGATCGGGTGGTAGTTTGCAAGTACAGAGTGGGTGGGGGGTGGGGGGTGCAGTTAAAGTTTGATTTATTTTTGAGACGGGGGATGATGGCAGATTTTTAAAGGAAAGAGAACACACCTGAAGACAGAGTACCGTTAACAATATCAGTTACCACGGGGACCCGGAGAGCTGGTTGCGTGGTCAGCAATCTGGTAGGAATAGGGTTGAGGGAGGTGAGTCTCATCGACAAGGAGGGGGCATAAGGGTAGATAGGAGACAAACTAGAGAAAGAAGTGAGATCTGGGCTAGGGCAGTGGGCAGCTTCAGTGGAAGTTTGACCAGTGGGTTAGTTGAAGGGAGGGGCAGTGAGAGGCAGCTGATTGGATTGTCTTGGTTTTAGTGACAAAGAAGTCGATGAGCTCCTCGTGCTTGTTGGAGGAGACAGGGGAGACGGGTTTAAGAAGATGGCTTGAGTGAGGGGTCACCTTTGCATTCCAGGATGACCCGGGAATAGTGAGCAGTTTTAGTAGACGACAGCAGGACTCAGTAGTGCTTTATGTGGTCCAGCCAAACCTGGCGATGAATGGCTAAACCAGTTGTCACCATATCCTTTTAAGTTTACGTTCATTGGACTTACAGGAGCAGAGATGAAGGCGGTACCGGGGAGAATGGCCAGGGTGAGAGAGAGTCATTGGGGACAAGGACACTAAAGGTGGAGGAGAGAGTGCAGTTGAGCAAATCAATTGCTGCAGAAATGTTGTGATGAGTGGGGGACCAGAGGGGTAGATACAGTAGTTGGGATTTTGAAAGTGCAGTTATAATAAAATCAAACCAATAAAACAAAAATGCTCATTTTATGCTCCTTGGAATTCCTTTTCAGTTACCATGGTACATCTTTCAGTATCCTCCTCCTGCATGGCATATCTCTAGACTTTCACTTTCTTTATCCTATCAGAAATTTGCCAGTTTCTCTTCCAGCTCCTGCAGGATTATGTAAAGCTAGTTCCAGTTGTCAAATCCGATTTTCAAATCTTTTGTGATGAATCAATAATATCTGGCTCATTTGTCCCTTATGCTTATTCCCTTATTTGGAGTTTAGAATTTCTTATCCCTGGGAAGCGTTCACAGCCCCTCCCTCATGTTGGACAGATTGCTTACTGTCCATTTGTAACTACGCTCAGATTGTTTCTCGGACCTCAAAACAGATGAATTGGTGACCAACAATGAACGAGAATCATTTGAGAATTAGTCAGTCCTTTTGTACTGAGATCCTTTGCCAATCTTCAGTTGCCTCATGATCAATGGACCCGTCCCTTGCGCTCAGCCTGTCAGGTTTCTCTGTTTCTGCTCGATTCCTTCAGACCATCAGGTGGTGCCACTTCAGCTTATAATTTACCAATCAGACCTTCCAGGAACACACCATAGCAACAGATAGGCTCTGAATGATTGCAGCCTAATTTTCAACTGAACAGCTTTGCAGATCCAAACAATATGAGCATGCGCAATCCCCCTCAATCCCCCTCGCAATAAATGATAACATTCTATTAGCTTTCCAAATTACTTGCTGTACCTGCTTACTAGCCTTATGTGATTCATGCACTAGGATATCCAGATCCCTCTGAACCTCAGAGCTCTGCAATTTCTCACCATTTAGATAATATGCTTCTTTCTTATTTTTCTTGCCAAAATGGACAATTTCCCATTTGCCCACATTATACTTCATTTGCCAGGTCTTTGCCCCCTCACTTAACCTATCGATGTTACTTTGTAGACTCCTTATGTCCTCTTCACAACTTACTTTCCTACCCATCTTTGTGTTGACAGCAAATTTAGCAACCACACCATCTCCCCTTTCATCCAAGTCATTGATATAAATTGTAAAAAGTTGAGGGCCCACCACTGATCCCTGTGGCGCACCACTCGTTACATCCCCTCAACCAAAAAAAGACCCATTTATGGCTAGCCTCTGTTTTCTGTTAGCTCACCAATCTTCTACCCACACCACTATATTACCTCCTACGTCAAAGCTTTTATTTTCTGCAATAACCTTTCACGTGGAACCTTATCAAATGCCTTCTGGAAATCTACGTACAGTATACCCACTTGTTCCGCTTTATCCACAGCACATGTGACTCCTTCAAAGAACTCCAATAAATAGGTTAAATACAATTTCCTTTTCACAAAACCATGTTGACTCTGCCTGATTGCCTTAAACTTTTCCAAGTGCCCTGCTATAACATCTTTAATAACAGCTTCTAACAGTTTCCCTATGACAGATGTTAAGCTAGCTGGCCTGTAGCTTCCTGCTCTCTGTCTTCCTCCCTTTTTGAATAAAGGAGCTACATTTGCTATTTTCTAATCTAATGGAACCTTCCCCGAATCTAGGGAATTTTGGAAAATTAAAACCAATGCATCAACCATCTCACTAGCCACTTCTGTTAAGATCCCTAGGATGAAGTCCACCAGGCCCTGGTTTATATTCATTCTCTCATTCACACTTGAAAGTCAAACACACAGCTAACAGCTACAAAGTCATTCCCCTGCTGCATTCTGAGGGTTTAAACTCGGGATAGGGTGTCAGTGATGACATTGCCCTTTCCCATGATGTGGGTTTTTTTTTAGGTTAAAGAGCTGCAAGAGGAAACTCCAGCGGAACAAGCTGGCATTGGTCGCTTTGAACTTTTCTCGAGGTTTCAAAGTGTTGTTCCCTGTGTATGCCAGGGTCTCTCGGTGCCCACGGCGAACATCGATTCCAAAATTCTGGAGAGCTAAACCGTTTCTTTCTCAGCCGTGGAGTACCTTTTCTGATGCTTCTTGAGCTTTTTGGAAAAATAGCCAGCTGGACTCTTGATCCCGGAATCACCTTCCTGAACCAGAGATCGCCGGCTTTAATGGCCACGCTAAAATGTTTACTGAAGTTCTGGGCAGCTCGGATGGGCTGGTTTATCAAGATGGCTTCCAATTGTGTAAAATTCTCTTGGTGCGTCTCGGCCCACACCACCTTTGAGTTTCTTTTTACTGCACCTGTAAGTGACGCCCCTAAGTTGCCAAAATTCGGGACAAACTTTCAGTAGAACCCGCGCATCCCTAGAAAATGCTTGATTTCCCTCTGGGCTTTGGGATTAGGAAATCGACTAAGACATATACTTTGGCTTCACAAGGGCGGCACGTTCCCCTGTCCCACTACATGTCCCAGCTAAGTCACCTTGGCCTTTTTGAACTCGCTATTTGCCAAGTTCACTACACCTTTTCCCTTTGCAGATGCTGGAAAACTGCCTCCAGGTGGGCTTAAATGGTCACTGCAGGTGTATCTGTAAATGATCAAGTCGTCCAGGTGCGATGCACAATTGCTGAGGCCAGCTACTACCTGGCTGGTCAGCCTCTGAAAGGTCGTTGGGGCATTTTTAATGCCAAAGGTCATGACCTTACATTGGTGTAGGCCATCCGGGGTGACACGGGCCGATATTTCTCTTGCACTGGGCATCATGGGACTTACCAGTCCCCTCTTAAATGGTCAAATTTGCTGAAGTAGGCTGAGTGGCCCACACTGTGGACACAATCCTCAAGGCGTGGGATTGGATAGGAGGCGGCTGTGGTTACTGCATCTACTTTCCAGTAGTCAAGGAAGAGCCATTTTGATCCATCCGGCTTCAGTGACCAGTCCAACTATTCTGGCTAGGATCAATGATGTTATTATCCAGCATGGACTGGTTTGCCTGCCTGGCGTTAGCCAGTTTGTCGGGTTTCAGCTGGTAGGTAGGGGGTTTGTCTTATTGGTGGTGTGTCTCCCATGTCCACCTTGCGGGCTGTTAGGGTGGTACACCCTGGCTGGTGTTCACCGATTTCTTTGGTCAGGTGTGTTAAGTGGGCATTTAAATCTTCCAAGACTCTGGTGTTTGCCAGCCTGGTAGCTGGGGGTTCAACCAGGGGAACCCTCCTTCTCGGTTGTCATGAAGCTATCAATGCATATAGTATTATTGGAAAAGATTTTTCTTTTAAAATAAAGGTTTAGTCTATGGGTGTGTCTTACTTGGATTAAAGCCAGCTAGTCTAGGTGCTTTGATGGGTACTAGTTTTGATATATAAGGGAGATAGCATGTATTTGCATTTTTTGAATAGAGTAGTCAATAAGTGGGGTGAAAAATGACACCTAACTAGCAGATACCAAGCAATATATTTATATCACTAACAAAATTGGTACTATGAAAGGGGTCTTATTGTTAAAGAGGTTTATTTCAGAGGTTGTTGATACAATGAGAATTAACATTCAGTGGGGTGGTGGATATAACTTTAGTAGTTTTCGGGTGTGCAGAGCAGAGGTAATGTGAGATTAAAAGGCAGCTGTAAACCTCCAACTATCTCCACAGGAACCAAAGTGAAAAGAACCTCATTTTGAATTTGTAGGGTGAAAATGCTTTGCCTGGTGTCTGGTTAAGTCTATGGGCTGAATTTTCCGTTCGTCGGGCAGGCAGAGCTGACCCAATCGCGGGCGGGCATGGACCTAATCGCGGGCGGGCATGGACCCAATCGTGGGCAGGCATGGACCCAATCGCGGGCGGGCGATTGGGGCTGCTCCACCATTTTGCGCGGGCAGGCCAATTAAGGCCCATCCAGCGTGACGTCCGCAAGAAAGTGCTATGCGCTTCCTGTGTGAGAAGGGGGGAATCCCTAAAATCAAGAGTGCGCTCTTTCACGCATGCCCACGAAAGAGCACACTCATCTCCCTGAGGCTAAGTGCAGCCTCAGGGAGATCGGCTCTACTTTCCACAATACTAAAATAGAGAAAAAAAAATCCCTTACACGTCCCCCACATGAGTTGGAACATGTTCATAATTTCTATAACAACTTTATTACAATTTTTAAAACCCTGCATGAACCCTCACCCCGCCGCTGGATGAGGTTTCATGTTTTCTCTATTCCCCGCCGGGGCTCCTGGCCGACACGCCAACATTAAGGTTGGACGGGCAGGTCCTTTCATTGTTTAATTGATCCTGTGAATGGCCTCAATTGGCCATTGACAGGTCGGCGGGCTGCAGCTGATTTTGCTGCATCCCTGCCTTCCTGAAAATTTAAATGGGGCGGGCGTTCCGCCCAATATCATCCCACGTCATTTTACACATCAGCGAGTGGGCCCCACCCCTGCTCGCCGACAGTAAAATCCTGCCCTATGGGTTGCTGCTGTCTTAATGAAGATTAGTTTGGGAATTTGTTAAAAGTTATGATAGTGACAATGAGTATATATATTTTAACCTACGCAAATTAATAAAATATTTCACTTAGTTTAATGTAAAACCTCGAGAACTGGTGGTCTGATTCCTGAATTTAGAGTTGCATCTCAAACATAACACTTAAAATTATCGGTTATGACAGTTGTTTAAGTTTTCCCTCTGGGGTTTTTAAATAACTCAGCTTTACCAACCACATCAGTCATAACATCGGCTGACTCCTCCTGGCCCCCTTCAGATGTCTCTGGCAAACACCCACCAGTTGACTGGGCTCTTGGCTGTAATATTTCTTTAGTAGGTTAAGGTGGCATAACCAGTGCTTTTTTTCTCCTATCAGATTGCGAAACAGGTAATTGATGTCTCTGATCAATCTGGCTACTCGATATGGCCCAGTGAACTTGGCTCGGAGGGGCAGTAGCACTCAGACTCGGTCTTCTGGTTGGAGAGACAGGGCCTTGGCATGCCTGCCTGTCTGGCTTTTCATGGTTTGCTGAGAAGGTGTTAAATGCTCTTTGACCACCGCACAGCCATCGAGGAGCCATTCCCGAAAGGTGGAGGCATACTCCAACATGGATGTATCCTCCTTGGGTTCCAGAGACCTCCCTTTTAGTAGCGTCAGGGGGTCCTGCACCTCATGCCTGTAAATCAATCTGAAGGAACTGAAGCGAGTGGATTCGTTCAGGGAGTCCCTGGTTTCAAACAGCAGGAAGCCTAAAGCCTTGTCCCAAAAATGTGGATATTTGGAGTAGTAGGTCCTAACCATGGGGTCTGGTGATACCATTCTGGTGCCCCTTGGGACTGAGGGCGATATGCCAAGGACTTCAGCTGGGTTATTCCTAAACTGTGTACAACCTCCAAAAACACTTTGGACATGAAGATGGTTCCCTGACCTGATTGGATCTCTCCTGGCAGGCTGTACCAGGTAAAGAACTGGGTTAGCTCCTTGTTCATGGCCTTGGCTATGATTTTTCTGAGGGTAATGGCCTCAGGGAATTGGGTGGCTAAGTCCATTCTGATGAGGAGGTAGTGATCTCCAGTCTGGGTTCTGGGCAGTGGCCCCACACAGTCTATCAGTTTTTGATCAAAGTGTTTACCAAATGCTGGAATGCGTTTGAGGGAGGCTGATTTAATTGTGGCCTGAGATTTCCCTGCAACCTAGTAAACATGGCAGGTTATGCAGTACTCGGCCACATCAGACCAGAGGCGAGGTCAGCTTTTATGCGGGCTAAATTTTTTTCGGGTACCCACATGTCCAGCCATCGGGATAGTGTGGACAGTTCTAGAATCTCCTGACGGTATTCTGGGGGCACCCACAATCTTATGGAGCACTGTCCGCTCCTCATCAACAGGCCTTCTTGGGGGGGCCTCCACTTCCACATTACTACCGCAACTCCCAGGAAGTGGCGCTCAGGGACCTGGGTGACTTCTGCCTCAGAGGGCAGTCAGTGCTATGCACTTTACTTCAGGGCGTGCCAGGCTGTGCTTTCATCCGGAGGCTCGGCTGAGCACCTTCTCCCTTTCAGTCAGGTTTTTGAAAAAAGTCTCTGTCAACCAGACCTCCAGCTCATCGAGCTGGGCCACTGGTTCCCGCCCAACTAAGCTTCCCTGTCTAGCTTAGGATCGGGTCACTACACAGCCGGGGAAGATCCCTGGAGCTCCCTCTTGCAGCTGTTCAGTCTCTCTTTTCTTCGCTTGGCTGATCTAGAATTATAGGGGATGCTACCACCTTACTGCCAGCCAAGTCATCCTCAGGTAGGAAATCTATCCGAGCCATTGGCTTCTCAGGGGCAATTCCTACAGCCTCTGGATCCCAGACTAGGTCACACAGTAGTTGGAGCCGAGGGAGGGTGACAGGCATGTATCCCCCTCCCCCTCCACTGATCAGTGCCTTGGCTTTCAGGGGGAACTCGAGGGGGAAGGGGGGAATGCTTAGGTTTTTCTCAGGCATCAAGGATTGAGTGGCCCCTTTGTCCTGAAGAAGTAGAATGGACTTGCTCGCATCCTGGAAAGGGTACGGGACACTACTCCAGGGAGGACAGAACTCCAGTAGTTCTTGGGGATTTTGTCTGGTTCGGCCACACATAGGGCAATACCCTTAGAGGGGCTAGTTTCTGTAGTGAGGGTCCCTGCCTGATCTGCTTCTCTACCTACCAGGGTATCCTCCTTGGGACTAATCTTGTGGAGATCTGCAAGACCCATGGGCTTCCCTTTTAGCTCCCGACATTCAGGCCTGGGGTGTCCTATTTTATCACAGTGGGAGCACACTGGTCTCCTGGCATTTTCCCTATGGGCCTGGGGAGGACTTCCTGCACCTTTACTTGTACCTTCCTTTCTGGATGCAGCCCCCCTTCCTATCTAGTTCTCCCTTCTTATCTTTCCAAAGGTTTTGGTGATGGTTTGGAAAGGGTCTAACTGAGTTGCCAGGCCTATGGTTGAGGTCAAAGTTCCCCGCCGTGACTGCTGCATTCTGGGCTGTGAGGGCTTTCTGCTCCTCTAAGTGCATTCTGAGGTTGAAGGTTAGGAAGTCTTTAAACTCCCCTCGCAATATCAGTTCTCATAACCCATCATGGGTGCGATGTGTTTTTAAGGAGCGCACCCATCAGTTGAACATGATTTGTTTTAGCCTTTCAAGTTCTAGGACTGGATGGGTTTCTCACCAGCATTCCGGAATCGTTGGTGATATGCTGGCAGGGCTAACTCATAAGCACTAAGGATGGCAGCCTTGGTCTGTTCTTAAATAGCAGACATTTCAGGAGTCAGCATAGAATGGACCTCTTGGGCCTGTCCTGTCAACTGACCTTGTATCAAAAGGGCCCAGATTTCTGGTGGCCATTCTGGCTGTCCTGCTACCTCTCAAAAGTGGTGACAAAGGATTCCAGATCATCCTCTTCCAACATGGAAGGCACCTAACATATTTAAGGGCTTCAAAGCTTGGTTCTGGGGTAGGGAGATTTGGACTGTTACCAGGTAGAGAGAGGTTTCCCCTACCAACTTCCATCTGTCTGATCTCTCCCTGTTTTTGAGTCAGTAAATCATTTCCAATTTGAGAAGCTGGAAAGCTCTTTCCTTCTCATGAGCTTCCCTTTCTCTCTCCCTTTCTCACTACTGAAACTCTAGCTGTACGTTAAGCTTTTCCAGCTCTATTTTGACTATGGGAAATTAATTGATTTAATGTTCTAACTCCTCGTCTATCTGCGCTGGTTGTGGGCTGAGTCCCAAATGCTTGACCAGCAGCTTGAGTAACTGAGTTCTTCTTTTTCTGGGTGGTTTTAATTGTACCTCCCTAGCTACAGCTTTCAGCTGTTGTGAGCTTTGGGATGCGAGCGTCTCACCAGTTAACTCTCCTTGTTCAACAAGCCTCTGTGCATCGGAATTTGCCATTTTGCTCTAGTAAGGGAATTTACTGTGGCAGTTTAATTCTTTTAAAGGTCGTTTCAGCAACTGAACTTTCCCTTTTAGCTTCCAGTTGGTTCCTTTTAGGGTCAGATTCAGCTGGTTTCTTAAATTCGGACTTTGGTTGAATTTTGGCCCATTTGTGATGGATTCTATCTCGGCCTTGAGCCTCTAATTTCTGTTCCGGACAGGCGAGAGAGTTAAGCTAAACTTCTTTATTTTTCTCTGAAGAAGAGTCATACTGGACTGGAAACGTTAATTCTGTTTCTCTCTCCACAGATGCTGCCAGACCTGCTGAGTTTTTCCATCATGTTCTGTTTATATGTCACTATAATGTTCCCCGGTTCTAAACAGTGTATAGCGGGTCAATGGGAATGGAGGTGCCATAGCTTGGCATGGAGGCATGACTGGCCATGGGGGGTGGTGAGTGGAGGTGAATAGCTTGGCATGGGGGCATTGGGGGGCTATGGGAGATGGGTGGTGGGACATAGGGTGGCATGGGGTGTCATGAGGGGCAATGGGAGATGGGTGGCTTGGGGGCATGAGGGGCAATGGGAGATGGGTGGCTTGGGGGCATGAGGGGCAATGGGAGATGGGTGGCTTGGGGGCATGAGGGGCAATGGGAGATGGGTGGCTTGGGGGCATGAGGGGCAATGGGAGATGAGTGGTGGGATATGTGGCGGCATGGGAGCATGGGGGAGGCATGATGGGCAATGGGAGTCACCCTGCCTCGGTGAAAATCCCGCCCAAAGAGTCTGCCCTCGAGAGACCTTGTAAAAAAGCTATTTTGCGTTGAAAAATTTGCATTAAAGAGGGATGTTTCAAATCTCCCTGGTATCTGAAGGGAGATCCCTTCAATTAAAAACAGAAATTGGATATCAGTTTACCATATATAATTCATGCAGTCACTGTCCTGTGTTTGTACCATGCAAACCTCATGTCCACAGGCAAGGAGGAAAGAATGGACTCAGGCAGAAACCCACCACCTTCCCAAGCATTATGGATGTACATTGTCAATGCATACGAGTACATCACTGGTTGAAAGATTATACCTGGGTCAAATTTGCTGCCTAAAGCAAATTGAGGGTAAGTCATTGAGAAACAAAAAAAAATAAAGAGATTGGATGCAATGCAGTTGTGGAATTGTGTTCTGTGACCCTGTGATTGGATAATGGGATAGAAATTGCTTTCTGGATGTAATAGTTTTGACTTGTACAACAGGAAAAATTTAAATATTCATAACTTGACATTGAGGGAAATGTTGAAGAATATGTGTTAAGTTTTCTGCATATCACAGTAAGACAAAAGTTTTTTTTACTGTACTCAATAATGCATACGACAGATAATTTTTAACATAAAGTGGAGATACTCGAACACTAACTATAAGGAACTCATGCACAAGACTATCCAAGCAGCTACCTCCGTGTCCTATCCTGGCATTGTCCTTCCAGCTGTTAAGGAATAGACGTTCATATAAGTTTATATGCAATTCCTCAATATAATGCAGTTCAAAGACGTCTATTAGCTTTCACAGAAATTAAGCATATCATGATAAGTGTTATTACCAATAAAAGATGTACAATAACCATTAATAATAATTAATAACTATACTTAAGCATGATACAAATTACTGGCGAATTCACATGTCACAGTTCTTCAGCTCAAGGGCAATGTCTTTCGAGACCTTGTTGAATTCTGAAGAATCTGTTCTAACATCCCTCTTTATATATTTTTTCTCTAGTGTAGATTCAAGTATTATCAAAGGATTATCTCATCCTGTTATTCACTCAATTAATTTCAGTTTCAACAAGAAGGCTCCCCATTTATCTTAGCAAGGTTTCAACTTGACTGTATTGTTAATCAAATCCTTCAATTGGAGACAATTATAGTGACCCAAGTTTTATTCATCTGTGGACCAAATTGCTTAACAATGCTCTTGAGAGTTGACCATCCCAGCTACAATACCTCAACTGGATATCACCATTAACCTGTTAAGTAATCCATGTTGATGCAACTGTCAAACAGGGGAATCTCTTTTGACCTCTGCTGAACTCTTATTAGTTAAGATACCGTCCTTGCCTTTCATTTCACTGAGAAAAAGAATCTAACATTTCCAGTCTTCCTACAGAAGCTCATGTAGCAGACAAAATCGAGAAATTAAAGAAAACAGTACAAAAAAGTCACTGTTAACTCTTTTCTTGCATAAACGTCCATCCTTGTTAGCTCTGACCGATCTTCCTACTCCAGCATGCTCTCAAAACTCATCTGATCGACAAACCATATTTCCCACTTGGTCTTGAGGTCTTGAGCTCCGTCCTCCATCCCCACCCCCTTTCTGTTTCCCCCTTCCTTTTGTTTTTTTTCCAATAAATTATATAGATTTTTCTTTTCCCACCTATTTCCATTATTTTTAAATATTTTTAAATCTTTTATGCTCTCCCCACCCCCACTAGAGCTATACCTTGAGTGCCCTACCATCCATTCTTAATTAGCACATTCGTTTAGATAATATCACCAACGTTAACACCTATGTGTTCTTTTGTTCTGTTGTTGGTGACATCTTTTGATGATCTGCTCCTATCACTGCTTGTTTGTCCCTACAACCACACCAACCCCCCCTCCACTTCTCTCTCTCTCTCTCTCCGCCCCCCAAAACACACACCTTAAACCAGCTTATATTTCAACTCTTTCTTGGACTCGAACTCAAGTTCTGTCGGAGGGTCACGAGGACTCGAAACGTCAACTCTCTTCTTCTCCGCCGACGCTGCCGGACCCGCTGGGTTTTTCCAAGGTCATTCTGCTTTTGTTTCATATTTCCCACTTCTTTGATCCTCTTCTTAGTCCCCGTGCCAGTTAACAATTTCACTGACGGGATGGAAACCATTGCTGAAGTTGCTCTGAGCTCCAGCTTCCACTCTTCTCACAGCATCAACGTTATCCAAAAATGATAGCCTGAATAACATCCTCTGTATCTTTGTGTGTAATGTTTTATTACTCCTCACCTTCCCTACAAGGTTAAGACTGTTGAGCACACCATCTTCCTCTGACAGCTCTTTGCAAGGGTCCAGTTTCATGCAATTGCTGTGCCTGATTCCATTCTTGCTGAAGCATCTCCAGCAATGGCTTTCCTTTCACCCCCAGCACCATTTCTGAAGTCTCCAGATGGTTTACCTTTGGCTCTCTCACCTACCTGCTGCCTCTCAGTGATGTTACCTGCAGACGTGGGGTTAGCTTGTACATATAGAGTGAGAATGTCCATCTCTACCTCTTCACCAGCTGCCCTTTGCGCTCTAAGACTGCTTGGCAGATTCTGGCCCTGGAGTTTCCTCCCGTTAGCTGACATGGACTGGACAGGATCATGGTGCAAATGGCAGGGAGGTTGGCTGGTGAGGCTTGTTGCTGCTTTTCTGCTTAAACCAGTCTTCCACTCCCTACCATCACCCCCCTCCCTGCTGCCCAACTGGGGCTGTCTAATACCCCTTCCCTGTGGTCTCATGAGTGGCCTCCCATGCAATTTCCCTTCAGTCTTCTCCTCTTATTGCCACAGCCAAAGGTCTGCCTTATGTAAAGTGGCAGTGGGCTCAGGTTAGCAGTGGTAAGTCACTATGTCAGCTAATAAAGGGAGAGAGCCTAGCAATGGCCTCCTTTCTATCTGGTCCCCAGGCACTGACTTTTTGAGGCTTGAGGCTGGGGCTGAGGGCTACATGAACCACAGTTCCTATCCAATGGGTTCTTCTTCCCCGTTAAAATCTCCTGCTTCCGCATTGCTTGGAGTGGTGGTATCATAGCACTGCCACCCAGTTACCCACTTAGTGTTGGGCTGTCCCTTGGCAGTGAGATTATCTCCTGTAGCCTGCTCTACAGTGTCAATGACCCCTGGCCTAGGAAAATGGCTTTGGATTTCCAACCTCCGTCCACCAGCCCAATGCAACTTTTGCCCTGTTCTTCAAAAGGTCCTGGTCTCCAGGACCAGTTAGCCAGCCTCCAAGGGGAAAACCCACCTCAACAGCTCTCCACTTCCCTCTCCTCCTTTTCCAAGTCCATCCCTTGGACCACACTGCTGACTGTGTGTTTCCAGATTTTGGCATTAATTTTCACCTTGGCCACCTGCAGTTTTTCTTAAAGGAGCTTTACAGATATCAAAGCAATGAGGAGCTAATGTAGGGAGGTAGTGTACTTGCAAATTGTACCTAATGTACAGTTTATCAAATGCTTTACTTCTCCATCTGCCTTGCACAGAAAGTGGAGTGTCAACGAGAAAGGTGTGAGAATGTGTTGTGTTAAGATCACGATCAGCATTCTAGATGAGTAATTGAAGTTGACGGAACAGAAGGTGATCTTCAAATCAGATCACCCTGACTCACGGCTTTTATTTATACATTTAAATGGCAAGTTTGCCACCAGTGTCACTCCTGAAGTTGACAAGGAATTGACAAGTTCAGCAGCAATATGAAAGACCATGAATGAATGTAATCTATAACAGAAAAAACAGCAAAACTGCTGAATATACAGTGAATGTGCTGAAATATGAACTGACTAGGGAGGCACTGTGTAGATGAAGTTGCTACGGTTTTGACTTATCCCTGTTACATGGCTTAAAAATTACCCTGAACTGCTGTTGATTCAACACCTTTATTGATAAATTTATGACAAGAGAGGTCAGGCTCACCTGAAAGCAGTTTATCTATAAGGAAGTCCTACCTACAACACTGGGAAGACAATGACTTTGTCTCAAAGTGTGTCTGGAGCATTGGGATAACCCCACTGCAGCTGCACTAAGTGTTGCACTATGAGTTTTTTAGATGTCACAATGATGAGATCTTGAAATTTGTATATTTCAAACTGAACCCTTTACTGTTAACCTTTAAATTTTACAGATCCCAGGGCCAGGATTTTACACCCCTGCTGCAGCACGTCTACCCCTGGCAGATGCAGCGAGCCATTTAAATCTCCATTCAGTTCGGCAGGACTGTAGTATCCAACCAGGCGGGAGGGATGGTAAAATCCTGGCCCAAGTTACTGTCATGCATGGTTCTGGTCCCTCCATGCAGGCTATTTCCAGAGTGTTCTCTCTAGACTGTTCCCTCAGCCCATTACCATGTGACTCTACACATCATACCGAGAGTGATGCTATTCTCCAGTCCCACATTAACCCTTGCTCTGCCGAGCACCTTTACATTACAGTGGTATGCAACTCCTGGTCCCATTTGAATTTTTCTGGATGGTCTCCCACCTGATTTGACTTGAATGACATGAGTGCCAGTGGGCAGGAAGTTAGCAGGGGAGGTCATTGCTGCCTGGGACCCAAGTGATCATTCCCTGCTAAGGTAAGCGAGGAGGGGTCTTTTGTTTAATATTCATTTATGGGTGTGGGCATCGCTGGCTAGGCCAGCATTTATTGCCCATCCCTAATTGCCCTTGAGAAGGTGGTGGTGAGCTGCCTTCTTGAAACCCTGCAGTCCATGTGGTGTAGGTGCACCCACAGTGCTGTTAGGGAGGGACTTCAGGATTTTGACCAAGCGACAGAGAAGAAACATGGATAGAGTTCTAAGTCAGGATGGTGGGTGGCTTGGAGGGGAACTTCCAGGTGGTGGTGTTCCCATCTATCTGCTGCCCTTATCCTTCCAGATGGTAGTGGTCATGGGTTTGGAAGGTGTTGTCTCAGGAGCCTTGGTGAGTTTCTGCAGTGCATCTTGTAAATGGTACACACTGCTGCTCCTGTGCATCGGTGATGGAGGGAGTGAATGTTTGTGGATGGGGTGCCAATCAATTGGGCTGCTTTGTCCTGGACGGTGTCAAGCTTCTTCAGTGTTGTTGGAGCTGCACTCATCCAGGCAAGTGGGGAGTATTCCATCACACTCCTGACTTGTGTCTTGTAGATGGTGGACAGGCTTTGGGGAGTCAGGAGGTGAGTTACTCGCCGCAGGATTCCTAGCCTCTGACCTGCTCTTGTAGCCACAGTATTTATATGGCTAGTCCAGTTCAGTTTCTGGTCAATGGTTGCCCCCAGGATGTTGATAATGGGGGACTCAGTGATGGGAATGCCATTGAACATCAAAGGGCGGTGGTCAGATTCCCTCTTGTTGGAAATGGTCATTGTCTGGCATTTGTATGGCACGAATGTTACTTGCCACTTGTCAGCACAACCTGGGTATTGTCCAGATAAAAGCAAAATACTGCGGATGCTGGAAATCTGAAACAAAAACAGAAAATGCTGGAAAAAGTCTCAGCAGGTCTGACAACATCTGTGGAGAGGGAAACAGAATTAAAGTTTCGAGAACGTTAACTCTGTTTCTCTCTCCACAGATGCTGTTCGATCTGCTGAGTTTTCCCAACACTTCCTGGTTTTTGTTTTGGATATTGTCCAGGTCTTGCCGCATTTGGACATGGACTGACTGGCTTGGGCCAACTGTGGCCTGAGGAGGGCAGTGGAAAGCCTGAGGGAGAGGGAGGTTTCTCCTGTGCTTTCTAGGCCATAAAGGGGCTCAAGAATATTTTAATAAGTCACTTTCCTGGGCCACCTTTGGCTTGAACCTGATTACTGGTAGCTTTTGCTGGTGGATTAATTGCTATGCAGGCCTCCCGACGCGGGGAAGAAACAGTTTGGACCAACACTCTTCTTTCCCAGTCTTTACCGGTGTTAAATGTTAAGGTATACAAGACCAGCTCAGACCAATATTCCTATTTCCCAGTTTGTACTGTTTTTTTTACCCCTTCCAGGCATCTCTGGAGTTACACAATGGAAATGATGTCGTCCGATTGTGACAATTCCGTTTTAATCAGGCCCCCGTCTTCCCGTTAAAAACAAAAAAAAACCGCGGATGCTGGGAATCCAAAACTAAAACAGAAACAGAGATACCTGGAAAAACTCAGCAGGTCTGGCAGCATCGGCGGAGAAGAGCACAGCTGACGTTTCGAGTCCTCATGACCCTTCAACAGAACTTGTTCTGTTGAAGGGTCATGAGGACTCGAAACGTCAACTGCGCTCTTCCCTGTCTTCCTGCGGTGAGGGGCCCTCACAAAGCCAGAACCCCCACCAGGGGGGCCGAACACGTTAGCGTGAGGCAGAATGGGCTAAAGTCCAAGCTTTGTAGCGAACACTGAACAAATCAGGGCGTCAATAAAGGAACTGATCCCATAAATAATACAGCGGAGCTTACAGTATGAACATTTTAAGAAGCAGTATTAATTTAATCACAGGTCATCTTCATGCTTCTGCAATAGTATAGTGATGACATGCAGCACAGGTATGAACTAATGTCAGTTATAATGACATAACCACTGCCCTGCTTTGTAACAGTTCACAGCTGTTTATCTGCTAATTGCTCATTGTCAATAGCCTCATTTACATTCACAGCAAATAGTATAATTTACATCATCACTTACTTTTTCTCTCACGTGTATTCTGATCTTCAGTTGTCAATAATTCCTCCTGAGAAGGGAACTTTACCATCTGTTGGGGGTCTATTGCTTGCTGTTCATTCATATTTTATCTAACTCACAACGTTTGTTTTAGAGACATACACATGTTTAATGAGTTTAATCCAGGTGGTGGGGGGCCTTGCTCACCAGCTGGAGAACTGGTAAGAGCCCCACAACGCCTTTCGGGGAGGGCCCAACATATTAAAGGTCTGTCAGGCACTTAACTGGCCAGTAGCGGAGCTTCCCTGGGATTTAGGACCCCAGGGGCAGAAATTCCACCTTCCCAAGAGCTGCCGGCCAATCGGAAGCCAGCAGCTCTCTATTATGAGCAGCACCAGTGGGAGTGGTGGTAGCTGTCAACAATCCACCTACCAGAGGCCCAGGATGACCGAGGGACCCAGGCCAAAGATGAATGAGGGTGGGATGGGGGAGATGGGGAGGGGGTCATGGGGCAGGAAATGGGGTCTGAAGAAAGGACAGAGTGGTGGCTCTTTAAATACCAGTGGTGCAGGCCCTTAAGTGGGCATTAATTATCCAGTTAAGGGCCTCAATTGGTGGGCGGGAAGGCCATACACGAGACTTACCACCCTGCACTCAGTCAGGTGGAGGGGGGGAGGCAGCAGGTCCCTACCCCAAAACCTCCTGCCCGACTCAATGCCCCCCATCTCCAAACGTACTGTTAGGGAGTGGGAAGCATTAAATTCCACCTGCAGTGTGCAATGTGTGCATTGCTTTGCTATTCACTATATTTAAAAATCTGTAACTTCAGTGCTTCTTAAATATTAGAAGGACTTAGCTTCGAGCTCTGTGGAAGTATTTGATTCATCCTAAGCACTCCTTTACGTTGCAGCAAAGGTTTCTATACAAACTCCGAACATTCAGACCGGTTTGAGTCAACTCCTAAGCTCCAGCGCCACAGGGCAAAGTTTTCCAGCTGCGCCCACCACCAGGACCATCCAGTCCCACCGAAAGTCGATGGGTTTTGGCTAGCCCGCCACATCCCCCACGCTGGGGACTGGAAAATCCTGGCCGGAAGGAGAGCATTCAGCCCGTCATGCCTGTGCCAGCTCTTTGAAAGCGTTATCCCATCAGTTCCACCCCTCAGCTCTTTCCTCTTAGCCCTGCAAAGTTTCCCTTTTCAACCACGTGTCTAAACCCCTTTTGAAAGTTCCTATTGAATTTGATTCCACTAGCCTCTCAGGCATTGCATTCCAGATCGTAATGACTCGTTGTGTACAAAATAAAATGCCCTCCATTCCTTCCCAGTGGGTTCATAGTCCATAAGCACAGCAGTCGGCTTTTGAAAATCGTACAGATTTTCTGGTTTTATTCCTGGTTTCTATCTACAAATTGCCAACTTCGTTAAATAATTTTAACAATAAACCCTGGTGGGCTTTGAACTCGCGATGTAAACATTTCTAGTCCCACTAAAGCCACAATATCCACTGTATCCCCCAGAAATGTTGGTGCTTCCCTTTATAGAAAAAGGAGAAATGATCAATTTCTATGTGACCAACACCAATGATTCCTGCTGGGATTTCATGGGTGCCCTTCAAACTCCTGTGCTGTGTCTAATAAAGAAAGAAAGAACTTGCATTTGTATAGTGCCTTTCACATCCTTAGAATGTCCCAACACACTTCATAGTAATTCATCTTGATGTATAGTTGCAGTTGGTTTGTAGACAAAAGCAGGAACCAGTTCATGCACAGCAAAATCCCACAGTTAGCAATGAGATAGCTAATCAAATAATATGCTTTGTTGGTGCTTGATGAACAATGAATTTGATCAAACATTGTTTCCAAAGCAGTGGGATGTTCTACCTGTTCCTGAACAAAGATGTTGACCTGTGATTCAGGCTTCCCCTGAAGTTATGACAGTGAATTGGGGGAAAAAAAACCCTGTGGAAATTGCAGGCACAAGTGTTTCCTTATAATTTCTGAGTGTGTTTTAATAATTGCCTACTTTTCCTAATCACACTGCTTAATTTCCAACACAGTTCACGCTAAGCCTCATTTTAACTTGTGATACTTTCCCTGAAATTCCATGGGGCTTCTGTTGGTCTCCATCATGATTTCAGATGTTTCCTGTAACTTGCCCAGTTTGAAACTTTCATGTCGAATGATAGATAAGGCATGCAGCCATGTTCAGGAGGAACTGAAGGACAATTTCCGGATGGGGACCTGGTTAACACCCAACCCACATCCAGAAGTGACCCCGTGTCAAGGTTACAGAGACAATTTGCTGTCAGGCACCTGCTGTGTGCTAAGAAAGGACCTCCTCACAGACTCTGAAGCCCCCAGTGAGATCAATGCTTGTAACACTATCGGGCATGACGTTGGGGTAAAAATGGGCGATGGTACTCTCTGCATGATTCGCAATGAAAAGATGCCTATTGTTGTGTTCCAATAAAGGCTGTGGAATAACAATTAATCACTGCAGGAGTTTGCCATCTGGGAATAAATTGGGAACATATACAAAGATGAGCTAATGAAAATATTGTTTAGCTTGAATACAGAGGTCTAACAGCAGAATGAAAGGATGACATACTGTGCTTGTAGTCATTAAAGTGAAGTATTAGTCAGATCTGCCAGTACAAGGAGGCCTTGAATTTATCTCTCATTGAAACCACTCAAAATCCATTAACCTTTGCTATGTAAAAGTGTACCATTTATGTGTGAAAGAAGATGACAGAATGTTATAAACAGGGCACTAATAGCTGAATCTTCTCCTTTTAGCTTTGTATAACAATCATTCATTGTTCTGTAAAGCAATGGCGAATTCCATAGAAATATTTATGTAAACAGTACGCAGTGTGGTTCACTGGACATCCACACGTATTGTTGCTGCTGAAAGAATGCAGAAGTCTATAGCTCCGAGAATGTGACTTGGAATTTATAGATGCGGAATTTACCTACAATCTGTAGCCTTGCCAATGCCCCTCAACTCTAACCTCCTCCTGCATCCGCATGACATTTTATTCCTGACATCCTGCATCCTTGAGAATGAGTGGCAATTAGCGAATACATAACGGATAGGTGTTTCGGTTGCTCGAACTCATTTTGCTTGTGATTCTTCACAGCCATTACAGGACTCCTTAATCTCGTCTGTCGGAGCGAGAATCAAATCTAGCTTTCAAACTGAAAAGTGCAGTGTGCCGACACAATGCCACCGAATCCCAGAGGATAGCCCAATAACAAAGGCAGATCAAGTGCCTGTGAAGAGAAAGATAAATTCTGTGTCTGACAGATGTCCATGGGGTGTTTTGTCTGTATCAGATGTTCATCTAACAGGAGAGTAAAAGAGCTGTTCTTTTGTGTTATTTTTGACTCTCTACATTCAGTACGAGACATTTGTTTCATGGAGAGAGCTTGGTGGGCATATTTACGTCGTTCCTGATAGAGATGTCACAGTGTTGCGTTACCTTAGAGACTGACAATGAGAGAGAACTTGTGGAAAGTGCTCCACGCTCAAAAGGTTTATCTATTCTGGAACTTTTAGATGAAACTTTCATCAGGTTTGTTAGGTTTAACATCATGACCGTATTAGTGAAAAAGATCTTGATAACTGGGTGGGAAGCCCACATTTTTATTTATTCAAATAGGCTGGCAGGTCAGTGACAACTGTTACTGTTTGAGTTTTATCCAAGAGATGCCAATACTGACTGCAAGTGAAATGGAGAGAGCAAGGTAAAGGCAAAATATGGCAGATGCTGGAAACCTGAAATAGAAACAGAAAAATGCTGGAAATACTCAGCAGGTCTGGCAGCATCTATGGAGAGAGAAATAGCTCTGTTTTGCTTGGCTTTGCTTTGCTCTGTTTGCCTCTGTTTGACTCTATGTTGCTCTGTTTGGCTCTGATTGGTTCCGTTTTGCGCTGTTTTGCTCTGTCTGGCTCTGTTCTGCTCTGCTTCACTCTGCCTGCCTCTCTTTTGCTCTGTCAGGCTCTGTTATGCTAGAGTTAACGTTTTTGAGTCAGTATGGATTCCAACATTAGCTCTGTTTCTCTCTCCACAGATGCTGCCAGACCTGCGGAGTTTTTCCAGCATTTTCTGTTTCTATTTTGGAGAGAGCAGAGGTTGTCTATTGGAATGGATTTAATATTGTGTTTAAAATAACTAGTTGGCCTGAGAGGATTTGACCAAAAGGTAAAAATACTTAACAACATTGAAGTTTAATGGATAGCTCCAGACTTCATCCAGGTACCATTTATCTTCCTGTGCTGCTTCTCATGTGGAGCACACCGTCTTAGGGTGAAGGAAGGAACTACAGTCACAAAGCAGGAGAACAAAAAACAAACAGAACAAAAGGGGTTTTAAGGAGGTTTTTGGAAGTGGGGAGGTGGAAAATTACCTGGAAATGACACCACAGAAACAGACCATTTAACCGAAGCAGTCCTTAATACTTTTCATTCTCTACATAGTCCTAAACTCATGTGCCAACCCTTTTCCCTGACACATAAGGTCTTCCATTTCTTCAATCATTTGCATAACTTATTCTTAAAGTTAATGTGGACCTGGAATTTGTGATGCTGCTCCCACTCCCGTAAATCTACCGGAAGCACATTGGAAATCCCATTTACACAAGTAGGAATAACTGGCAGAAGAAACATGGAAATGTTGTAAAATGTGTCAACGTGTTTTACACCTTTGTCCAAGGTTTTACTTTTGCTGAAGTTAGAGTGGATGGACAGAAGAATCTCCATGGAACTCATCCCCTAAGAAACTGCCCATAACTCCAAATCTTTTCCTTCTTTTTGATCGGATTTTAATCAGATTTGCTACCTTGCCCCTATCTGTGATAGTCTCCTCTGTGGTGCCTCGTCAATGACTTTCTGAGGGTCTATGTCCACCATGCCTGGTGCACTCCCTTCATCCACGTTAACCATCGCCGCTTCAAAGAAACTGTATTAGCTCTCTTAAGCAAAATCTTGCTGTTCTAAAATTCGTGGGGTTTAGCTGCTTCTTATTATCTTCTCTCCATCTATTTATTTAGCAATTGCTGCTTCTGGCTCACAGAGGCTCAAAAATACTCAGTTTTTGTAGCTAAACCTGTCCTTAATGTATTGCAATCTAACACAGTGCTTCCTGCTATGCTGTGGAGAGAAGATTTTGTCTTCATTAGCACTGTGTGCTGGTCTTGCCTACCAATGCTCTTGTGAACAGATGTCTCTGTAACAGGTGAGTTATAGCAAGCATGAGGCCCAAGGAACAATTTCTTTCTGTCCACTTGACCGAGAACAGTGACTAATTCCTTCTAGATTCAGCCAATGTTGTATTGGTGAATCAATCTTGGTGATGGTCATTGAAGTCTCCAGTCATAGCCCGCCCTGTGCCTATCATTCCCTTGGTGCTTCCTCCAAGTGAGGATGACTGATTTGTCAGTTGAGCAGGATTGGTAGATGGCAATTAGTCTTTTTTGACCTGAATCTATGAGACCTGGGGACCAGTGAGGACCTCTAGAGTCATGTGCAGCCCCATCTTTGAACAATATTAGAAAACCAGCTTGGTTCATATGACATTCTGCCAGATATTCATCCACAAATTACCAGATTTTGCTAAACTTAAGTTCACAATCTGCCGTGATAGGATTTGAACTCATTAGGGAGAACTTTAACACTTTAATCTGAAGGAGCATGTAGATTTGGGTAGGGGTTGTGGGGTGGGGGTTGGGAGGGAGGCATTAAATTCGGCAAAAAATACAAGCTGGCCCAACCCTCTTGTGTTTAATAAAAACAGAAAATGCTGGAAAAACTCAGCATTTGTGGAGAGAGAGAGGCAGAGTTAATGGTTCTAGTCTGTATGATTCCTCTTCAGAACGCTGGAAACAGGGTTATAAAGATGAAGAAGGGTCATACAGACTCAAAACGTCAACTCTGTTTCTTTTTCTCCACAGATGCTGCCAGACCTGCTGAGCTTTTCCAGCATTTTCTGTTTTTATGTCAGATTTCCAGCATCCGCAGTATTTTGCTTTTACCTATTGTGTTTAAGTCAGGCATGTTAGGCTGGTTGTGCAGAACCCCATGAAAGAGGCAGATTGTCTACTAACTTACAGAAGTCCCTTGATTGGGGCAATAATTCAACCCAGTTTAAGTTTAAAGTCACATCCAAAGATTTCTCGGGCTCCCTGAAACTGGCATAGGAAGCAAGGTGAGGCCATAATGGCAACTGAGGGAGCTGATTAAAAGCTCATGGAAATACTGCAATAAATACTCAGTACTCAACAGCTGTTTTGTTAGCTACTGATAGGAAAGGGATTATTCACAGTACTTTTGCTGAGTCTTTACTTTATAAACTTTGGAGGTTTTCTGAATCACTTCGGGATGGGGGGCTTAAGCTTGGCTTCCTTCGACCTTGGACAAGGAACAATATGACCAGCAGCACCTGTTATAGGTAGACCTGCAACTGGACAGAAGAGAGGGGAGCAGCAGAGGAGTACAGACCATTGAAGGCACTATCCACCGAGTTTCCCTAACATGTCGGAACAGGAATGCTTCAGAATTCATTTGATTTCCGTGTTTTATGTTCCATAGAATTGGTCACTCTATCCATTCAAGAAGACATCATTGCAATGCTTTGTGACATCATCAGAGTCATCCTTGAGATGGGCTCCTGCATGTTATCTGCAATCAGGATTGGCCTTGCTTAGAAAGCTGGTCAGTGCATCACACGTTCTCTGCTGCTGCTCAATAATTCTACTATTCATTGATGGCCTGAAGGGGAACAGCATCTGTGTCCAGCCGAGCAGAAATTGTAGAGAGCTGTGCTCGTTGATGCAGGCTTTCCACTGCTTTCCCCACTATCGCCACCTGTCATTTCTCACTTGTGAAGTGTGAGTTGCAGGTGTTTAACTGGTTTCACTGGAGTGCGACTACTTGAGCTGGTGCATGGTCTGCATGAATCCTGCAATGGTGCGTGCACCCTCAGGGTGACTCATCTACACTGAGAAATTGCCATTGTGAGGTCCATGGATCCCTGCTACATGTGTGAAAGCCCTGGTGAAGAGAAAAGCTATGAAGGCATTAGAGAGAGTACAGAGGAGATTCACAAGAATGATTCCCGGGATGAACAGCTGCAGCTATGAGATTAGATTGGAGAGGCTGGGACTGTTTTCCTTGGAGAAAAGAAGGCTGAGAGGAGACTTGATGGAGGTATTCAAGATCCTGAGGGGTATGGACAGGGTAAATAGTGAGAAACTGTTCCCACTCAAGAGAACATCAAGAACTAGAGGGCACCGATAATTGTCAAGAGGAGTAAATGTGATGTGAGAAAATTTTTTTCACCCAGAGGGTGGTTGGAGTCTGGAAGAAACTACCTGAAAGGGTGGTGGAGGCAGGTTCGATCGAGGTATTCAAAAGGGAATTGGATTGCTACCTGAAAAGAGAGAATGTGCAATGTTATGGGGATAAGGCAGCGGAGTGAGACTAGGTGGGATGCTCTTTCAGAGCCAGTGCAGACTCTGGGCCAAATGGCCTCCTTCTGCACTGTAAAGATACTGCGATACTGTGAATTAATGCTGGCACAGTCAGGATGATGTGTGTCATCATTATGAAGATGATTCTATTTCACTCCCTGTTGGAATCAAGGTAATTAGATTGAATGTTGTGCAACATATATGTGCACATGATGGTTTAATTCTGCCACCAGGTAACTGTCCCCATCTGTGAGGGCCGGGAACACCATGGTGCCAGTGATCTCCAACATTCCCTCCTCTGCAGTTGTCAACTATGTGACCTGTGGGGGTCCATCGCCAGCAGTCCTTGTCTTTGAGTTTCATACCCTTTTCTTCTGCAACAAGGGATTAATGGGTGTAATGTGATGTGTTCACCTAATGGATACAGTTCATTTGCAGAAGGTGACCATCAGGTAGAGGCATCAAATTACATAAAGATGAGGGTGGGTGGCAATGGTGGATGGATGGATGAGAATGACTGAACTTGCAAGATGTTACAGCTGGTCCCAAGTGAGGTCCCCCAATTTGACTTCCCGAGCGAGACCCCAATCTTGTTAAGCTCCTGGATGTGAAGCAATGAGCTGGCTCCCCTTCTTTATTCATGCCCCTCAGTTGCTCACAACAAGGTTAATTTTAAAGGGATCCCTTCCCCCATGGATACCTTTCCCAGTCCAAATGTATTTGTGTTATAGAAGGAGCCAATTTAACCAGGCTTTCCTGAGTCAAAGAAAGAGTGAGTTTATTAATTACTAAAAACCCAAAGAAAAATAATAAAAACGCAGCCCACATACACACAAATCAGAGATGAAAAATTGAGTCCAAATAAAAGTTTACAGTGGTACAAATCAGTCTTTGGCTTAACTGTGAGGCATAGGTGGTGAAACATTCCAGCCGTTAAGTTGGGCGATTCCAGTAGTGCTGACTTTGGCAGTTCAGCAGTTGGTTTGGAGACACTTGGTTCTGTGGGTTGGCAGAAGAAGCTGTCCTATTTCCTTTTTGATTGTGGCTTTGCTGACTTGCTTCCAGCAACAGAGAGAGGGAGAGACTTTGCCTGCAAGCTTCAGGGGTGACTAGTTGATCATTTGGTGCTGTCATTCTCACAGCACACTAACACACTCTGCAGCTAGCTGTCAAACCCATTTCCTTGTGTATTTCTGGAAGAGAAAACACAAACATGTCTTTCACCCAGAGTCCATTTTCTTTCAACTCAGGGCTTTTACACATTCTGAGATATAACGCAACAGGAGATGGGTTTTGGATGTCTGCTGTGATGTGGTAATCAGTCTCCATTGTCTCCGCAATCACAGGAGATTAACGTTCAGTCTTCTGCGTTTCATCTTTTCCTTTCAAGTGTCCCTGTCTGAAGTAGGCCTTGACATCTTTTTAGGCGCAACATTTCATGTTCTATCGGCACTAGTCGGCCGAGTATAATCCACATGAGAATTTTCCATAAAGTGCTTACTTTACATTCTGAGCCATCTTTGGATCAGCGTCTTTGCTTGTATGTATTTTTAAAAAAACACGTGTTCCTTAAATAGTTCAATATGCCTTTAAGTAAGTCGGTGCTGCAATCCACTGTCGTGACAAAGGTAAGTAGTTGAGAGGAGTGATGTGCTTCAGAAGGCCTAACAAGACAGAGCTTGAGAATATGATGTGCACAGCAGGATGCAGAGAATGTGAAATTGTTCTCACCTGACATGATTAGGTCATTAAAGCTTTTCCATCACTGAATCTAGGAGTGTGACACAGCATTCTCATCGCATCTAGCTAACATGGGAACGTTGAGGTCAAGCTCAACAGTTCAAGTGACCGCAACATACCTCAACATGAAATTTTCATTTCCCATTCTCTCAGTTCCTTCGCCTCCGTCGCATCTGTTCCGATGATGCTACATTCAAAAACAGTTCCTCTGACATGTCCTCCTTCTTCCTTAACCGAGGTTTTCCACCCACGGTCGTTGACAGGGCCCTCAACCGTGTCCGGCCCATCTCCCGCGCATCCGCCCTCACTCCTTCTCCTCCCTCCCAGAAACATGATAGGGTCCCCCTTGTCCTCACTTATCACCCCACCAGCCTCCGCATTCAAAGGATCATCCTCCGCCATTTCCGCCAACTCCAGCATGATGCCACTACCAAACACATCTTCCCTTCACCCCCCTTATCGGCATTCCGTAGGGATCGCTCCCTCCGGGACACCCTGGTCCACTCCTCCATCACCCCCTACTCCTCAACCCCCTCCTATGGCACAACCCCTTGCCCAAGCATAAGATGCAACACCTGCCCCTTCACTTCCTCTCTCCTCACCGTCCAAGGACCCAAACACTCCTTTCAAGTGAAGCAGCATTTCACTTGCATTTCCCCCAACTTAGTCTACTGCATTCGTTGCTCCCAATGTGGTCTCCTCTACATTGGAGAGACCAAACGTAAACTGGGCGACCGCTTTGCAGAACACCTGCGGTCTGTCCGCAAGAATGACCCAAACCTCCCTGTCGCTTGCCATTTTAACACTCCACCCTGCTCTCTTGCCCACATGTCTGTCCTTGGCTTGCTGCATTGTTCCAGTGAAGCCCAACGCAAACTGGAGGAACAACACCTCATCTTCCGACTAGGGACTTTACAGCCTTCCGGACTGAATATTGAATTCAACAACTTTAGGTCGTGAGTCCCCTCCCCCATCCCCACCCCCTTTCTGTTTCCCCCTTCTCTTTTTTTTTTCCCAATAAATTATAAAGATTTTCCTTTTCCCACCTATTTCCATTATATAAAATAAAAAAAAACCCACTAGAGCTATACCTTGAGTGCCCTACCATCCATTCTTAATTAGCACATTCGTTTAGATAATATCACCAACTTTATCTTTAACACCTATGTGTTCTATTGTACTATTGTTGTTGACATCTTTTGATATTCTGCTTCTATCACTGCTTGTTTGTCGCTACAACCACACCAACCCCCTCCACCTCTCTGTCTCTCTATCTCTCCGCCCCCCACACACACACCTTAAACCAGCTTATATTTCAGCTCTTTCCTGGACTCGAACTCAAGTTCTGTCGAAGGGTCATGAGGACTCGAAACGTCAACTCTTTTCTTCTCCGCCGATGCTGCCAGACCTGCTGAGTTTTTCCAGGTAATTCTGTTTTTGTTATGAAATTAGCATCGCTGAGCTCACCGAGGGTTTATGTGATGGGCAAATAGCAGAACGTAAGACTCAGTGCAGCTTTCCTACGAGCCCCCAGTAACCGCGTGGGTGCAACGCAGACCACTCCAAAGTTGCTAATAGTAGCTTTGAGCGCCAGGACAAAAATGGGGAGCTGTGCAGATTTTCACTTGGTGAGTCGATAATGATGAAGGCAGACAGGAGCACACAGGAGCTCAGAGTGTGGGCTGGGAGATTGAACACTCTCATGGCTGACGGAGAGTTCATGGAGATCAAGAAAAGATTACATGTCTCCCTGTGCACCTACATCTCTCTTTCAACACTACGTCTTTACCTTTCTACAGTGCAGACAAGACTGGCGATTACACGAAACTCCATCTTACTCAGCCAGGAGTGAACATCACTTGAATCTGCAAAGCATGTCTAAGAGGTGCCTGGCACAAGCACACTTTACATTGAGGGTGTTGCTTCACTGATGTTGGGAATGAGCTGAGAACCGACACTCCCCGTTATGAGTTGGTGGCTGCACATGACATCGATCTGAGTCACACGATACGACATCTGCAATAAGTGGTGGGAGAACACGCTGTGAGACCTGATTGACCATTTCCCAGTTCAGGATACAGAGGGGCATACATAAGAGATGTGGAATGGGTGCAATTCTATTTATCCTATTGGAAGTTATGTACATCTGGTGAACACCAGTTTTTAGTATTTCTTGATCTTCCTAGCCCTACCGCTACATCTTGGTGTATCCCTGGTGGAGGTGGAGGCAGCCTGCCGACTGCTAGGCCTTGTTGTCTGTGATGACTTTGGTAGGTGTCCTCTGGTGGGCTGAGAACTGGAAAGCCCCGGCCTGCTTTGGGTGCCCTGCTGTGGGTTAGGTGCACCCTCCTCGGCCTGTGGAGCTGGAGGTGAGGGGGGGTGGGGTCACAGACAGAGGGGATTGGGACCGACTGGACGCTCTCAGGAGTCACCTGGGCGGATAGCCTCGATTGGTGTCAAGAAAGTGACCCAGAAAGATGTCGCTAACTTGGGAGCTGCAGCTTTCTTCCTTTGGGGCCCTTTTGGGGTGGGGGGGGGGGGTCACCTCTCTGTTGCAGCAGGTCCTGAGCTGCAGTCATTGAGAAAGCTGTGCATGGGTGCGGTTTAAATATGACGCCGGCTGTGATGATCCACTTAGGTCATAGTGAGACGGACGAATCTCAGGTGCTCCCTGTTGATGCCTATTTAATGAAGAGAGGAGTGTACAATTGGGCACGCTTAGTCTGCACAGCGGAAAATCCCACCCATAAGATCATCGCTACCAAACTGTTTGCCGGCTTTTTGAAGGAGCTCTCCAATTAGTCCCTCTCCCCCATCCTTTCCCCATAGCCCTCTAAATTTTTCCTTGTCAAGTTTATATCCAATTCCCTTCCAAACTTATGTTTAAACCACCACCCATCAACGTTTCAGGCTGTGTGTTCCAAATCTTGACTAAATCTCCTCAACTTCTCCTTCGTCCGTTTGCCATTTATCTAGGACCATAGTTTGTTCACTCTCACTGGAGAGTGTTAGGATTTGTATAAATCCGATCTGCCCCCTTATACTTGTGACAGCGAGATCATCTTGAGATGTAAGTTGAAGGAAAACCAATTGTAAGGCACCCAAGGTGAACCTGCAGCCCCGGCCGATTTACTAAGCAACTGCCTATTATGCAGCTGGGTTGCCTTAGAATAGTCTGTAGTGTGAAGCCCCTTTAAGGTGTGCTACAGGGGTTTCTGCAGCTTGAACATGTGACTTGCTGAAGTATGGACACGGGTGGGACATGCTGAAAGAGCGATAAGATTGAGGGTTTTGTACGAGGCAGCAGGAAATGTGTAATGGGTTGTCAGGCAACATTTTGTGGCATGTGTATTGGGCCAGCAAAGTGATACACACCTGCTGTTCAGTAGCAGCTTGCTGGAGGTTTCCCATTTTCTTCATCTGCTCCCAAGACCTTTGAGTCCTATATGTAGCCTTGCCCATGGCCAGTGCTTGTGGGTACACTACACTATTATACTCTGGGGAAGGTGGTCTGGATTGCCAAACAAGACAATCACCCTCACGCCCACCTAATGAAGCATTACTTCCAGTTTGCCATCTGTTAAATAGAAGGTTTAATGCTTGGTCACATACCCCATTTCCTGTCTCTGCTCTTTCTTGGGGATCTGCTGGTTTCTGCCAACCACATTGTTTTTTGTTTCCATCAGGAGACTTTCCTCATCCTTCAAAAGTTTTGTTCGCCCATCCCCCGCCCATTCCCCACCATCCCCCACCCACCCCCACCCCACCACCCACCGCACCCCCCAATCCCATAGAGTTTTCAAAGCCTGAAATAGATTTTGCCCTTATACAGACATTTACCTTTAAGCATCTAAGTGTCAGCTTGGCTCAGTTCTGACTCTTTCCTCTGAGTCAGAACGTCATCTGCTCAAGTCCAGTCCAGAATCACAGCGTGTAATCTACGCTGACACTTCTGTGCAGCACTCTGGGAGTGCTGCATTGTTGGAGGTACCATATTTCAGACGAGCTGTTTATTGAGGCCCTATTCACCACTGCCCAAGTGAAACTAGAAGATCCCATGGCACTATTCAAAAAAAATAATACCGCTAGAACTGATTACCTGATCACTTATTTTACTACCGAGTGTGGGATCTTGCTATGCTCAAATTGGCTGCCAGGTTGTGTGCTCGGTGCTGCACCATGTTGCGAGTTTATCACTAAGTCATCAGGTAAGTTAATACTTTCTAAATACAATATACAATAATGATCTGACTGACTCTGAGTTTTCACATACAGCAGCCCAACATCCCTGGGAAATGATCCTCCTGCAGTGCCAACCTTCTTCTCAAAAGTGCACACCCTGCTTCACCAGCTATCATTTCCAGTTTCTGGGCTTGGAAGTCTTGTGACTCAGCGAGTAGCACCCCTGCCATTGAGCCAAAAAGCTCTGGGTTCAATTCCTAAACCAGGACTTGACCATGGAAGGATGCTCATGATCTGGTTCAACAGGATGATAATCAGCCTGCTGTTCCTTCCCACACTTCCCCACTATTCCCGAGAGGAGATAAAAAAGTGTGTGTGATGATCTGAAATAAACAACCCTGAGCTTCATGGATAGGAATCTGCCCTTTGGTGCAATGCACCCACAAATATGATTAATGCAATGGCTTCGGAAGGGCTAAATCTTTAAGATAAACATTAGAATAAAATGTGACTTCATCACCTGAGGTTCAATTGTAATCATCTCTCAGCTGTCAAAGTTAGTCTGCCTCTTTCTGCTGATATCTTTAAGACAGCTGAAAACTGATTAGATTGTTACATTAGCCCCTGGACAGGGATTTGAATCGTTCTGACTCTGCCATCAATAACTGTGCTGGATGTTGATTTTCCTTACTCGAATAAACAGGTAGAGAGTTGCCATGTAAATCCTAACCCCCTGAATTTTGCTTTGAAATGCACTCTCGTTCTGGTTCTAACCGAGAAGCCATGTTTGAATGCCAATCCAATAATTTCTCATTGACAGAGCTAAATGCTTCAAAAAAACAATTCATATTATGCCAATTTTATTCTTTAATTGTAAATTAACCACTTGACCTTTATTAATACACATAATTTCAACTTGAGACAATTACATTTTTTCATCATTATGTCAGTGGGGTATCCATACTAAGCTAATGCATGAGTCTCACAGAGCCTGGAGCACTCCAATATAATCCCAATGGATGTGCCTCTGTCTGGGTAAGAAAACTTAGCAAGAAAAGGTTACATAAAGCGACACCACAATTCCCAGTCAGAATGGAGATAATTGGGTAATTTTCCCACCAATCAGGCTTATTTTAATTAACTGGAATTGAATTCTACAAACATAGACCAACATTTTATCAGTGACAATCGGCCCAAAATCCAGGGACAACCCTGCCTCAGCCACTTGTGAGACTCTGAATCGCATTTTTCATCTGTCCACCAATCAATTAGCTGTCATCAGCGCTACCATCTGATTAAGGCCCTTTCATGCTTGGTGGGCACCGCAGGGACTGGGGTGCTTTATTGACCCCTTTAATCACATTTTGGTTTAAAGTTTTAAGTTTCCTTTAAATTTTGTCTTTAGTTGTACAGCTGACCTGAATTAGGGGCTGTGCTTGATTTGTCCTCATTTTGTTGATTTGGTTTAATTGGTTTAACCTGAAAGATTCCGATTAAGGCCAGCCAGCATGTCTCAGCGGTGCCACCGGCAATGGTGGCTGCTGCCGGGACTGCACCTGGAAGAGGAGGACGCCATGGATGGACGGTGTCCTTCCAGCCAGCTATGTGGGGTTTGAGGGTGCTGGAGCCAGTCAGGCAGGCCCCCCCGCGAAGGATTGCAGGGGAGGTTGGTGAGGGAAGGGTGGGGGGGGTGGTGCTTGCTGCCAGGGGGAAGCTCTATGGGCCACAGAGAGTATGAATAGGAAAGCCCATCCTCCCCCTCCCCCCCCTCCACCCCCAGAAACCACAGGGAAGCTGCCTGGGTTCATTGGGGAGGGTGGGTGAAGGGGTTGGATTCTCCCCACACAGCGTAGGGCCCACCTGCCATTGGTAAAATGCTGGAGGTGGCATTAAGAGGCCCTCCATTGGCCATTTAAGTGGTTCAATTGTGCTCCAGGTGGAAGAGCCATCCCTTCCCCCACCCCCTGGTTAATTGGCTGGCTGGCAGGAGGAAAGCGGGAAGGCAATGGACATCCCACCATTTTACAGCGCCCTCCCCACCCCCCTGTCCCTAGCCCACCCCTTTGAGTTCCATTTGCTGTATTACGCAGAGACTGTAAATAGGCTTTGCTGAGTTAACCGACTGCTGTAGTGCACTGTTTGAATAGAGTCTGTTTGCTGTTGGCTAAGCAAATGGACTTTGTTTGCTATAAGTCTCGCCATAGGTCCAGCCCTGCCTCTTAACTCATTGGCCATCAGAGTGATGTCAATACTCACTTGGGTAAGAAAATGGTCTCTGGCACAGTTACACACAGAGCTCTTGGAAATCTAACCTATAAGTATAATACATCCACTGGTTCCCCTTTATTCACAGCACATGTGACTCATCTGTTGTGTCTGCTGATTCATGAATGACAGCTTTGACATAATAGCTTGGATATGCTGTAAGTAGCAAAGCAAAGGTACCCACTGCTGACCTTAAAGAAAGCCTCGCTGGGAGATCTAGCGATCTCTGTGCAGAGAACTTTACCTCCATTCATCATCCATTGGATTGTAGCGTTCCCAGTGTGGAGCTGCAGTGATGTCATCAAGCTGACCAAGCAGCCAATCACATTAAATAATTCCCACAGACAGCCAACTGGGAAATGAAAGGCATTAAAATCAAATCACTTTTAAAAAATTTTAGAGGGAGAAAAAAATAAAGATAGAGACACACGCATAGGTTGAATGTTGAAAAATTAAATTCAAGGCCCAGACCTTAGGGAAACATAACTGATGTAGAAGAAACCTTTTACAGGAACTTCTAACAATAAGTGACCAATCCCGTGGATAAGTTAAATGTTTTTTTATTTGTAGAAACCTGTTTTCACCATGTTTGTGTTCTGAATGTTGTTTTTACTGCCCTCATTAATAAGGAAAATCACTGTGGTAGAAAATGTGAAGCAATGATTTGAACATACAAACATATGATTTAGGGGCAGGAGTAGACCACTCGGCCCCCTTGAGCCTGTTCCGCCATTCAATACGATCATGGCTGACCTGATTGTAACCTCAGTCCCACATTCCCACCGGCCCCCGATAACCTTTCACCCCCTGGTTAATGGAGAATCTATCCACCTCTGCCTTAAAAATATTCAAAGGCTCTGTTTCCACCGCCTTTTGAGGAAGAGAGTTCCAAAGACTCCTTTACCCTCTGAGAGAAAAAAATTCTCCTCATCTCTGTCTCACATGGGTGACCCCTTATTTTTAAACAGTGACCCCTCGTTCTAGATTCTCCCACAAGAGGAAACGTCCTCCCCACATCCACCTGTCAGAACCCTCAGGATCTTAAAGATTTCAATTAAGTCGCCTTTTATCTTTCTAAGTTCGAGTGGATACAAGCCTAACCTGTCCAGTCTTTCCCCTTAAGACAACCCACCCATTCCTGGTATTAGCCTAGTAAACCTTCTCTGAACTGCTTCCAATGCATTTACTCATAGACCTGTAGTATCATAGATGTTTACAGCACAGAAAGAGGCCATTTATCCCATCGTGTCCACACCAGTAAACAAGGATCTCACTACCCTAATCCCATTTTCCAGTGCTTGACCCATAGCCCTGGAGGCTATGGCAATGCAAATGAATATATGAATATTTAAATGCTTCTTAAATGTTACAAGAGTTTCTGACTCAACCACCCCTTCAGGCAGTGAGTTCCAGGCTCCCACCACCTTCTGGGTGAAAATATTTCACCTCAACCCCCCGCTTAGCCTTCTACCTCTTACCTTAAATCGATGCCCCCCTGGTTATTCATCCCTCTTCTAATGGAAAAATTGCCTTTTCATCCACCCTATCTATGCCTCTCATAATCTTATACATCTCTATCAGGTCCCCTCTCAACCTTCTTTAAATAAGGAAACCAATACTGTACATTGTACACCAGATGTGTTCTCACCAGTGCCTTGTATAACGGAAGCATAACCTCCCTACTTTTGCCATCAATTTCCCTCACAATAAATGATAACATTCTATTAGCTTTTCTAATTACCTGCTGACTAACCTTTTTTTTCATTCATTTACAGGATGTGGGCATCGCTGGCTGGGCCAGCATTTTATTGCTCATTCCTAATTGCCCTTGAGAAGGTGGTGGTGAGCTGCCTTCTTGTACCACTGCCGTCCATGTGGCATAGGTACACCCACAGTGCTGTTAGGAAGGGAGTTCCAGGGTTTTGACCCAGTGACAGTGAAGGAACGGCCGATATATTTCCAAGTCAGGCTGGTGAGTGGCTTGGAGGGGAACTTCCATGTGGTGGTGTTCCCATTTATCTGCTGCCCTTGTCCTTCTAGATGTTAGTGGTTGTGGGTTTAGAAGGTGTTGTCTAAGGAGCCTTGGTGAGTTCCTGCAGTGCATCTTGTAGATGGTACACACTGCTGCTATTGTGCATCGGTGGTGGAGGGAGTGAATGTTTCTGGATGTGATGCCAATCAAATGGGCTGCTTTGTCCTGGATTTTGTGATTCATGCACTAGGATACCCAGATCCCTCTGAATCTTAGAGCTTTGCAATCTCTCACCATTTAGATAATAAGCTTCCTGTTTGTTCTTCCTGCCAAAATGCACAATTTCACATTTGCCCACATTATACCCCATTTGCCAGATCTTTGCCTACTCACTTAACCTGTCTATGTCACTTTGCCGCCTCCTTACGCCCTCTTCACAATTTGCTTTCCTTCTTATCTTTGTGTCGTTAGCAAACTTTGGTCCCTTCATCCAAGTCATTTATATAAATTGTAAGCAGTTAAGGCCCCAGCACTGACCCCTGTGGCAGATCACTCCTCACATCCTGCCAACCAGAAAAAGACACATTTATACCAACTCTCTGCTTTCTGTTTGCTCACCAATCTTCTATTCATGCCAATATGTTACCACCTACACCATGAGTTTTTATTTTCTGCAATAACCTTTATCAAATATCTTCTGGAAACCTATAAGTATAATACATCCACTGGTTCCCCTTTATTCACAGCACATGTGACTCATCTTTCGTGTCTGCTGATTCATGAATGACAGCTTTGACATAATAGCTTGGATAATTAGCAAAGCAAAGGTACCCACTGCTGACCTTAAAGAAAGCCTCGCTGGGAGATCTAGCGATCTCTGTGCAGAGAACTTTACCTCCATTCATCATGCAGTGGATTGTAGCTTTCCCAGTGTGCAGCTGCAGTGATGTCATCAAGCTGTCCAAGCAGCCAATCACATTAAATGATTTCCACAGACAGCCAACCGTGAAATGAAAGGCATTAAAATCAAATCACTTTTAAAAAATTTTAGAGGGAGAAAAAAATAAAGATCGAGACACATGCATAGGTTGAAGGTTGAAACTAAAATCTTCTGAAAAACTTGCTTTCAAAGAAGTATCATTTTTTTAAAAAATGAAAACTTGTGAAGGGGAGATGCAGTAAATGCCTGATTTGCCAGTGATGCCCACATTCTAAAAATGAATACAGTTAAAAAAATCTTGCAAGTTATCCCAGCTTGACCCCTCCCATCAAGTTGGAGCAGTACGCCTTCACTGATCACATTCAGGTCGTGACCCTGGGGCCCGGGGCATGGGTACGCCCAAATTAAGAAGTCTCCTCCTGCACCCCCATCCCCTCCCCCCCTCCACCCCTCCACCCCTCGCCCCGTTATATTGTTGACAAGTACAGGTGGATAGAGGCTCCGCCCTTGCACCGCAAACCTGGAAACCCGCAGAGAAGGGCAGGATCCAATCCAGTTGTTCTTGCCCAGGTTTGTCGCTATTCGATTAGACTGTCAACAGAATTACAATAACCTCACAATTCTGGGCCCCTGCATCCAAAACTCTCAGCTTCTGCAATGTTCGGACACCCGTGGACTTCAGTTACCCTCTAAGTCCTCGGTACTAACCTCTGCCTGTGCCTCCCTACCTAACCCTCTTTCTGTAAATCCGACCTTTTGATCAAGTTTTGGCCATCTCTCTGAGTTCCTCCATACATCGCCCAAAGCCATATTCTGTTTGATTGTTCTCCCGTGAAGTGCCTTTGGGAATTTTATTTCTTCATTCTTTCATGGGGCTTGGGCGGCGCTAGCAAGGCCAGTATTTGTTGCCCACCCCTAATTGCCCTTGAACTGAGTGGCTTGCTAGGCCATTTCAGAGGGCAGTTAAGAGTCAACCACATTGCTGTGGGTCTGGAGTCACATGTAGGCCAGACCAGGTGAGGACAGCAGATTTCCTTCCCTAAAGGACATTAGTGAACCAGATGGGATTTTTTTCACAAGAATCACAAAATCACAGAATTGTTACCTTGCAGAAGGAGGCCATTCAGCCCATTGTGTCTGTACCAGCTCTCCGAAAGAGGAATTCACTTAGTGTCATTCTCCTGCCTTTTCCCAGTAACCTTTCATGGTCACCATTATTGAAACTAGCTTTATATTCTAGATTTGTTAATTGAATTTAAATTCCACCGGCTGCTGTAGTAGAATTTGAACCCATGTCCCCCAGAGCATTAACCTGGGCCTCTGGATTACAAGGGATAAAAGCTGAAGCATTTATAGATTTGTAGCCATCTTCAGCCAGAAGTGCCAAGTGGATGATCCATCTCGGCCTCCTCTGGAGGTCCCCAGCATCGCAGATGCCAGTCTTCAGCCAATTCGATTCACTCCACATGGTATCAAGAAACAGCTGAAGGCACTGGATACTGCAAAGGCTGTGGGCCCTGACAATATTCCAGCAATTGTACTGAAGACTTGTGTTCCAGAACTTGCCGCGCCCCTAGCCAAGCTGTTCCAGTGCAGCTACAACACTGGCATCTACTCGGCTATGTGGAAAACTGCTCCGGTATATCCTGCCTACAAAAAGCAGGATAAATCCAACCTGGCCCATTGCTGCCTCATCAGTCTACTCTCGATCATCAGTAAAGTAATGGAAAGTGTTATCGGCAGTGATATTAAACAGCACATGCTCAGCAATAACCTGCTCACTGATACTCAGCTCCTGACCTCATTACAAGCCTTGGTTCAAACATGGAGAAAAGAGCTGAACTCCTGAGGTGAGGTGAGAGTTAATGACCTTGACATCAAGGCAGCATTTGACCGAGTGTGGCATTAAGAAGCCCTGGCAAAACTGAAGTCAATGGGAATCAGGGGGAAAACTCTCCGCTGGTTGGAGTCATACTTAGCACAAATGAAGGTGGCTCTGGTTGTTGGAGGTCAGTAACGTCATCTCCAGGACATCACTGCAGGAGTTCTTCAATGTAGTGTCCTAGGCCCAACCAGCTTCAGCTGCTTCATCAATGACCTTCCTTCCATCATAAGGTCAGAAGTGGGGATGTTCGCTGATGGTTGCACAATGTTCAGCACCATTCATGACTCCTCCGATACTGAAGCAGTCCATGTTCAAATGCAGCAAGACCTGGACAATATCCAGGCTTGGGTTGATAAATGGCAAGTAACATTCACACCACACAAGTGCCAGGCAATGCCCATCACAAGAAAGAATCTAACCATCTCTCTTTGATGTTCAATGGCATTACCATTGCTGAATCCCCCACTATCAACATCCTGGGGTTACCATTGACCAGAAACTGAATTGGACTAGCCACATAAATATTGTGGCTACAAGAGTGGGTCAGAGGCTGGGAATTCTGCAACTCACCTCTTGACTCCTCAATATCCACCATCTACAAGGCATAAGTCAAGAGTGTGATAGAATACGCTGCAGTTGCCTGGATGAGTGCAGCTCTAACAACACTCAAGGAGCTCAACACTATCCGGGTCAAAGCAGCCCCGCTTGATTGGCATCCCATCTGCCACCTTAAACATTCACTCCCTCCACCACCAAAGCACAGTAGCAGCAGTGTGTACCATCTGCAAGATGCAGTGCAGGAACTCACCCAGGCTCCTTAGACAGCATCTTCCAGACCCACGACCTCTACCATCTAGAAGGACAAGGGCAGCAGATAGATGGGAACACCACCATCTGGAAGTTCCCCCCCAAGTCACTCACCACCCTGACTTGGAAATATATCGCCGTTCCTTCACTGTCACTGGGTCAAACTCCCTCCCGAACAGCACTGTGGGTGCACCTACACCACATGGACTGCAGCGGTTCAAGAAGGCAGCTCATCGCCACCTTCTCAAGGGCAACTAGGGATGGACAATAAATGCTGGCCCAGCCAGCGACAGCCCACATCCCATGGATGGATATAAAAAAATTATTGGCCCATTGAAATTACCACAATGCTGTTTCTCCAATTTTACCACGTTAAAGATGTTATATAAATGCAAGTTGTTGGTATTGTTGTTGTTTTTGTTTTTAAAACACAGGCAAATTCAAAGAATCACACTTTGTGTTGATTAGCTTGAAAATATGTCAGAAAGGTGTGAGCTGTCCAACCCTACTCATATTGTCAGTGCTCCTCAAAACCGAGTGAATCCTGCAGTGTGAACAAGTCTGTTAGCTTTCAGATATCGTTCACTGAATTGCGCAAGATGACAAAACCTAGTACAAATGCAAAGTACTGTGGATGTGGGAAATCTGAAACAAAAACAGAAAATGCTGGAAATACTCAGCAGGTCTGGCAGCATCTGTGGATAATAAGTGCATTAGCGCATCAAACCAATGCAAGGGCATCAACCTTAAACAGTTAGATAAAAGCAAAATACTGCGGATGCTGGAAATCTAGAACAAAAACAAAAGCACCTGGAAAAACTCAGCAGGTCTGGCAGCATCTGCGGGGAGGGACACAGCTGATGTTCCAAGTCTGTATGACCCTTCATCAGAACTAAGACATATAGAAATGAGACCTTAAACTGTAATGTCGGCTGGGATTTTCAGACCTGCCAGTGGCCGGCATTGTCCCAGGTGGGGTGGGAAAATTTTGGCCGCTCTCCAAATCTGCCCGCCCTGCCCCGCCCCCAACGATGCTCCCCCTGCTGGCAGATTCGGAAAATCCCACCCGTTATTTCTCCCTTTACAGATGCTGCCAGACCTGCTGAGTATTTCCAGCGCTTTCAAGCCTAATTGTATGGGCCACAGTAGACTCATTCAACCAAAATAAAGGACTTTTAAAATATTAATGCATCCCTAAGCATTTCCCAGTGCTAGAAATGACGCTAAGCCAGAGACATAGGAGAGGTAATCAAAATCTTGGTTAATGACATAGGGTTTAAGGAGGGTCTTCAAAGTGAGAGGTGGAGAGGCAAAGAGGTTTAGGGAGGGGTAAACCTGATATGTTGAACTCTGCCGTTGCATGGTAACAAAACGGGTTACTTTGAGTGACATGTCTGGTTGGAAATCCAAAATCCAGGAAAATCTGGAATCCAGCACTGTCTTGGTCCCAGGGTTGCTGGTTTTGGGGATTTGTACCTGTGGGTGGATTATTAAAGTCCAAGTAATATAATCTCATGTTTTGACCTGCTCTTCAGAGACCGTCAGGAAGGTTTTGAAATATAGCTGTGCCAAGATGGACAGTAGAATTATGAATGACAACATTCAATGCTTAAAATTCTTCTGTTGTATTACAGTTAACTGTTTTGTTTAGACTATGTACATTATTGAGGATATTATATTCTTCGGTGTGTTCAAACAGTAATTATATATTCCTTCACATATGTGACGATCAGTCAGAATGATTGTGTAGGTTGGTGACTCAGATATTGAGCCTTCAACATGACATGTCAATCCTGTGTGAGAATAAATCTGTTCAATCCTATTGGTCAGGTTTACACAGCTGGATTTGCAATTGTTGGCACCCATTACCTCCTCTTCTGAACTAACAGAAATATTAATGGAGCTAAGTAGTCAATATGGATTTTTCACAACACCATGTTGTAATAAATTCAAATATTAACCTTACCTCATGAGATCATAGGATCATAAGAAATGGTAGCCATTTGACCCATTGAGCCAGCTCCACCATCCATGGCTAAAAGATTGTGGTCCTAACTCCACTGTCCTGCCTGCCCTTGACTTGTCAATCAAAAATATAACTCAACCTTGAGTATATTCAATAACCCAGCCCCCGGGTTCTCTGCGGAAGAGAGTTTCAAGGACTAATGAACCTCTGAGTGAAAAAAAAGCCTCCTCATCTCCATCTTAAATGGGAGACTGCTTATTTTTAAACTGTGCCCCCCTAGCTCTAGATTCCCCCATGAGAGGAAACATCTTCTCAGCATCTACCCTGTCAGGTCCCCTTAGAATCTTATACGTTTCAATCAGATCATCTCTTATTCTTCTAAACTCCAATGAGTGTAGGCCCAATCTGCTCAATCTTTCCTCATTAGAATACTCCATCACCCCAGGAATCAGCCTAGTGAACATTCTTCAAACAGCTCCCAATGCAAGTGTATCCATCCTTAATTAAGGAAACCAGAACTGTACACAGTGCTCTAGGTGTGGTCTCATCAATGACCCACACAGTTGTAGCAAAATGTCTCTACTTTAATATTCTATCCCCCTTGCAATAAAGGTCAACATTCCATTTGCCTTTCTAATTACTTGCTGTGCCTGCACGATAATTTTTTGTGATTCATGTACAAGGACACCCAGATCCCTCTGTTCTGCAGCATTCTTTAGTCTCTCTCCCTTTTAATAATTCTGTTTTTCTATTCCTCCTGCCAAAGTGGACAATCTCACATTTTTCTCACATTATATGCCATCTGCCAATTTTTTGCTCACTCACTTGATCTATATCTCTTTTCAGACTCTTTGTATCCTCCTCAAAACTTGCTTTTCTACCTATCTTTGTATCATCAGCGAATTTGGCTATAATATAGTCTGTGCCTTCATCCAAGTCACTAATATAGATTGTAGATAATTGAGGCCCCAGCACTGATCCCTGTGGTACTCCACTAGAACAGCTTGCCAACCTGAAAATGACCCATTTATCCCTTCTCTCTATTTCCTGTTAGTTAGCCAATCCTCTATCCATACTAATATTACCCGCTACACCATGAGCCCTTATATTGTGCAGTAATCTTTTACATGGCACCTCATTGAATGCCTTTTCAAAATTCAAATGCACCACATCTACTCGTTCCTCTTTATCTACCCTGTTTGTTACACCCTCAAAGAACTTTAATAAATATGTCAAACACAATTTCTTATGCACAAACCCATACTTATTCTGCCTAATTGTATTATGTTTTCCTAAATGTCCTTAATAATGGATTCTAACATTTTCCCAATGACCAATGTTAAACTAACCAGCCTAGCTGCTTTCTGTCTCCCTCCTTTCGTGAATAGTGGTGTCATATTTGCAGTTTTCCAATTCACTTGGATCTCTCCAGAATCTAGGGAATTAGGAAGATTACAACCAGTGCATCCACTATCTCTACAGCCACTCCCTTTAAGACTCAATGATGCAGGCCATCAGGTCCATGGGACCTGTCAGCTTTCAGTCCCATTCTCCTTGCTAGTACTTTTTCTCTAGCAATCGTAATTATTTTAAGTTTCTCCCTTCTTTTTGCCTCTTGATTTTCTACCATTCTTGGTTTGCTTTCTGTGTCTTCTACTGTGAAAACAAATATGAAACACTTGCTCAAGACTCTGCCATTTCCTTGTTTCCTATTATTAATTTCCCAGTCTCATCCACAAAGGGACCAACGATTACTTTAGCTACTCTCTTCCTTTATATATACTTCATACTGTATAAATAATGTCATTTTTCAAATAAACCACACAATATAAAAAGCACAATTTTTGGTTCACAATTCTCTTTACAGTGAGTAAATATGAAGGGTAAAGGGGACAGGACTAAAGATTTAATGCCAGTATTGGAAAAGCTCTTGGTAAGCTACAGTTCGTATTGTGTTTAAAATTAACAAGTCACACACAATTGCTGCTGTCTTGCTCATAAACTGTTTAGTCAGACACAAGCGAGATGCATGTTTGCTTTGTTATTAGAGAGGCATGGGAAGCCAGTTAGAGTCCGGAGTACCACTCTTCACCCCTTTCCTACATCCCTCAGGTCTACTGTTGGAGGCCCAATAAGAAAGGTGCATAATTTCTGTACTTTTGCCCTAAGGATTCATATGAAGCTAGTTCCATTGGGGGCATGGGGGTCCCCTGTTTTATATTATACTGTAGTCAGAATATGGTATTCTCATCAATGTAAAAGTGCCTAAATCCCTTTAGATTAATTGAACTTTCTGCTTATCTGAAAATCTGAAGGAGAAGATAACATACTGTATGGGTTGGTATTTTTGTTATAAAGTACTCACCCTTCGATGTGTTCTAGGTGGCTAGTTTTTAATTATCATCTGTATTTCCAAAGTAGTCTATCTGTCAGCCGGGATGACATCCACTAAAAATAAATGGTTACCACAGAGGTTAATTTTGTACTTGTGAAGGTGAGAAACAGGGCTGCTCAGTAATGGAACATTTTTGCAGTTTTTGTATTTAATATATAACCCTTTCCACTTAGCCTTAGTAATGTGGTTTCACCTCAACCTTACTCATCCTCTTATGGTATTGTGATGTTTGTAGGGCCCACCCCATTCATTTTGGGATTTCTCTGAATGAGACACAATCGACGCAGAGTTATGAGCAGTTTTGTTTTGGATCTTGTGCCCGCTAGGATGTAGTCGAGACTTTTCCAAGTTCAGTTTGCGTGGGAAGCTTCAACTATCAACTGGGTTGAGTTTAAATCGGTCCCAAAAAAAATGACAGGGCAATGGGGGGAAATTGATATGGTGAGCATTGATGGGGCTGAGAGATGGGGAGGAAGTGAAATTTGACTTCCTTGTTAGGGCCATACAGCCGATAACAAATTGACGGCCTGTTTTACACACCATTGAAGCCAATGCGAAAGAAAATTGGCCAAGGTGTGACATGGGCTGCCGATTCACTGCCACCTATTTCACACTACCTCCGAACACCAATCTCACCACCAATTTACATTGGTAAGGCACCCACCTAATCCAATAATGCGTCCAATTTATTGATGAGAAATAAAGCAGCCTTTGGCATGAGTGCAAATGTTCTATTTCTGCATCAATTGAGTGCACTTCAGAAATCCAAGGGAAAACCAAGACATAATCTAGAAAGAGAGCAAGTCTTATCAACGGCTGTCAGTGAATACTCAGGGAATCCCCTTAATACTGTCATGATCAGACCAGTATGAGGAAGTGGTTTCACTGGATCCATGCCAAGACAATGTGGATCATCTGAGTACATTTCGAAAAATTGGATGGGTACCCTTACAGGACCCAATTTGATCCACTCAACATTCTGATATCTATTTCCACTTTCGCCAAGAAATCAGTGATGGAACATTTTTCTCATTTTTGTCTCTAATGTAAAACTCTCCCCAAACTGTTCCAGTAATGGCTACATCCCAACCTCAGAATATCATTTTCTGCAGATTCATAAAAATCTACCTGTTATATTCTATTCATCGGTGGAATAGATGTCTCCAACATGCAAAGTAAATCCACAAAGCTTGCTTGCTTTGTTAACATGGCACTTGAAGATGAAGAAAATGAAATGGAGAAGTGCTTTCGACAGTAAATATTCAAATGTGAAGTAACAGGATTATCATCTCTGAAGCCTATCCAAGGCCATAATTATAGCTGAAAGCACTAATTGAGCTTCATACCTTGGAAACATGATCATCAAGAGCATGCTAATGACCCTTTACATAGTTTTAATTGCAATCATGTTTTAAAGTTAGAACTTTGCTAATTTCAAAGAAACACAGATACGTTTGCTCTTAAAAATTATTTTCTGGATAACCATTGCAATGGAACAAGTTGACATTCTGAATATATTGCTTTATCTTAATCCAAGAAAAAGTTGGAAAATCTTAAATGGCATGATGCAGAAATAGTGCAACGGACTCTTTAAAAGGTTATGCGTAGAATTAGGTTGAAATTATTATGCGTTTCATTGTTAAGACTCTTATCACATTACTGACTGTGCTCATGAATTATCCTTAAGACACCAAACCTTTGCCTTTAGGCTTAATTGAAGAGTGCGACTTATAACATCGAAGGCTACATCATTTTCCCTTCCACTAATGTTCAGAAGGAAAGAATGTGTATTCACTGTAAAATTAGAATGAGTCCAGTGCCATTGGCTTCTTAATTAAAGTCGACTTCCAAAGTCGAGTTTACCCAGTTGAATTCATTGCGTGAGTGGAATCTGACAAGGAAGCCTGAAGGAATAACATCGACAGACTTATTAGTAACCACAGAAACGAAGCATTAATTAGGGAACGTGTGATTCCCACCTTCCAACTAATTTCCAGGAATGTGAACAATATGCAAAAAAGCTGCCTGTCTTATAATAAATCATAATTACAGCTAACATTACACTGACACTAATGGTCCTGGGGCAACAAAGCGGAATGCTGGCTAATTCATATTAATGTCGAACGAAGCAGCTAAATAACACTGTAAGATTCTACAAGGAAATATGTTGACATATTTAACCATCATCAACAGCACAATGAAGCTTTCCAATCTGTATTTGCTAAGAATATGCATGAAGGTCTTTAGCTGAAGATATTTTTTTCCCCTATTGATACCAAACCTTCAAAAATCAAATGGAGCATCAGTGTAAAATGTTTCGACATTGCAATTATCAAATTGTAGAATCTTCTGATGAACAATGAAAAGGAAATGTAGGAGAGGTTACTTTTGAGGTTGAATGCATCCACCAGTGGACCAATGGAAGTGTTTTTCATTATTATCCTTTCATGGGATACGGTGTTACTGACAAAGCCAGCATTTATTGTCCATCCCTCATAGCCCTTGAACTGAACAATTCAGAATCAATGACCTTGTTGTGGGTCTGGAGTCACAGGCCAGACTGGTGATAAGGACAGCAGATTTCCTTCCCTCAAGGACATCAGTGAACCAGATGGGTTTTTATGACAAAAAATGATAGTTTCATGGTCACCATTACAGAGATGAGCTTTATAATCCAGATTTATTAATTGAATTTAAATTCCACCAGCTGCCGTGTTGGGAGTAGAGCTCATTCCCCCCACTCCCTGCATATTAACCTGGGTCTCTGGATGACAAGTCCAGTGACATCACCAATATTCCACTATCTGCCCCCAGTCTTAGGGAATGCAAATTAATCTGGGGTATAAAAGGGGGGCGGGGGAGGTGGGGTGTTGGAGGGAGGGGGAGGAATCAATTCATTGTCTCCCGATCCTTATCAAGTTAAAATCAACCCCTAAGAGAAGATGTCAAATGCTTCATGCAAATGAAACTCCACATTAAGCACGAGGCTGGAAAGATCTCAGAATGTTAAGCTGCACCATATAAAGTCATTGAATTCATCTTAATCCGAAGATAAAGATAAAGAACTGCTTTGAATATGAAGTTCAAATTTAGATTCACTCAACCGTGCATATGTCTAATTAGATCATTATACATTGCATGTGGTGCTCTAATTGCAGCAGTAGAATTTTACTGTGTATAGAAAAAACTGTATAAGAACAGACAAGCCATCAATAGCATATTTACTGTCAGATTATTATGACTTTGAAAAGGAAAGAGGTGAAAGTATTTAATGCCTCTTATGTCTACAGGACACTCCAAAGCACTACAGCAAATCAAACCCTTTTTGAAAATGGAATCACAGCTGGAATGTGGAAAATATGGCAGCCAATTTACCCACAGCAAGCGCCTGCAAACAAGAATGTGCTAATGATCAGTAATCTGTTGTTGTGATGTTGAGGGATAAATATTGGCCAAGACACCAGAGATAACTCCACTGCTCTCCTTCAGAACAGTCCCAACAGGATTTCTTACATCCACCTGAGTGGGTGTACGTGTCATCAAAGACAGCATCTCCAATGGGGCAGCACTCCCCCAGTATTGTACTGGAGTGTCAGCCTTGATTTTTACACTGAAGTCCTGGAGTGGGACTTGAACCCCCAACCTTCTGACTCAGGGGCAACCAGCTGCGCCACTAAAGCACGGCTGCAGGCATAAAAGACAAAGGGGGTGATTTTCAAATCCTGGCCACCCGCTTCTTACCTGAAAAATGGGCAGGGGGGGTAGAGAAAAATCGAGTGTGTGACATGGACATCGCTTTGACTTCCAAGGTCTGCCTGATTCAATTTTCAGGCTGCCTTTTAATTGGCTAGCCAAAGTTCTTGCTGAAAACAGATGGGAGACATTTAAATATCAACATTGTGCCCCAGCCCCCCCCTCCCCCCATGACAAATGTGGAAACTCAATTGCAACTTTCATGTACAAATTACACAGCATTACATAGGATTGATAGACAGGGAAACTGGTTGTTCAGCCCAACCAATCCATGGCTGTGTTTATGCACCACTTGAGCCTCCTCCTATCATTCCTCATCTAAATCTAAATCCACCACCACGACCCTCTATTCTCTCCTCCCTCAAATGCGTGTCTAGTTTTCCCTTAAAGGCGTCCATACCATTCGCTTCCTGTGATAGCTCGGTCCACATTCTTACCACTGTTTGGCTGAAGACATTTCTTCCAACTTCTCTGTAGGGTTTCTTGGTGGCTATTTTCACAGAATGCCTCCTACACGCGGAAACATTCTCTGATAATTTTAAAGACCTGAATCAGGTCACCCCTCAGCTGCCTTTTACAAGGGTGTTTTTCTATCGCTTACAAGCACAGCTAAGCAGGAGAAGTTTTCATCCTGTTGGTACTGTAGCCAATGATAAACGAGCCAAAGTATAAATTAATAGCCAATAGGGTTAGAGGCCCTCAGGACTTTCCCACTATGCTACCTTAACTTCAGTGGGAGTTTGGTGGAAGCCCCATTTCTGCACATAGCTGGATTTTTTCAAGATCAAATTTCTGCTAAAGGTAAGGTGACAAAGTGGGAAAGATTGACAAAAGTCACCGCGAAAAATGCTTAATTTCTTTCACGGCAATAAAGCATTGCAATAAGGTCATTGACTGTTAAATATACTCACCAGTTTGCGACATGGTGAGTTAATTGTAGCAAACATTTTTTCAGCCCTGGCCAAATCATATGGATTTTTGTGACATTGAAATATAACTTTGGTTACATCTCTGCTTGTTGGATTCTCCTTCCAAGAATTTGCAAAGGCCAGTACATTGGAACCTAAATACTTGTTCTGGGTCATATATTCATTTTCCATATTATCACACAGTCCACGCACTGCAAACTGACAAAATGGAAGAACATCATATTTTCTGACATTAGTATAATGTACTTAAGAATTGAAATTTGTCAATGAGTTTAATAAATTAGAGTCCTGTGGTAATTATGGTTTTAGTTAGTGTGTAATTTATCTTTAAGAATGATACTTGTTAGGCAAGATCACATGATCTGTAGTTGCCAATAAGAGAGTAGCATGGGCTACCTCAGCAGTCAGTGCAGCAATAGAGTTGGAGTTGAAAGCACTAGTGTAGCTGCTGCTGAGTATGTTGTAAATAAACTTAATGTTTCTACTCAGGAAGTGTCTGCAGATCAACTCTATCACAAATAGCACAACTTGGCCACCCTACAACAAGTCCAATATTGAACATCATATAAACTTTCATCCACATATTTAATGTTTACCTAATGAGATGGATCTAGGGTTCCCAGAAATAAATTTGAGGATGCACAACGTTATTTCATATAGGATGCTTTTTTAAAATTAATTCATGGGATGTAGGCTTCACTGGCTGGGTCGGCATTAATTGCCCATCCCTAAATGCCCTTGAGAAGGTGTTCGTGAGCTGCTTTCTTGAACTGCTACAGTCCAAGTGGTGTATCTACACCCACAGTGCTATTAGGAAGGGAGTTCCAGGATTTTGACCCAGTGACAGTGAAGGAACGGTGATATATTTCCAAGTCAGGGTGGTGAGTGACTTGGAGGGGAACTTCCAGGTGGTGGTGTTCCCATGTGTCTGCTGCCTTTGTCCTTCAAGATGATAGTGGTCATGGGTTTGGAAGGTGCTGTCGATGGAGGCTTGGTGAATTCCTGCAGTGCATCTTGTAGATGGTACACACTGCTGCTCCTGTGCGTCGGCTGTGGAGGGAGTGAATGTTTGTGGATGTGGTGCCAAACAAGTGGGCTGCTTTGTCCTGGGCAGTGTCCAGTGTCTTGAGTGTTGTGGGAGCTGCACAATCATCAAAGGGGGCAGATTTTCATCTCTGGGAACACATGCATGCTACACTCAATTATACCATGTGCTGAACAGCCTGTATGGTCTTTAAAGGGACTATTGCAAGCTGGTCTGGAAGAGACACATTTGGGGGGGTTTATAAATTAAGGAAAGACCTTGCATTCACATAACACCGTTCACAACCTTAATAAATGTACGTTACAGATAATAAAGTACTTTTTGAAGTATAATGTAGGAAACACAATGACCAATTTTCACACAGCAATGAGATAATGACCATGTTATGTGTGGTTGGGGGATATATACCAGGGAGAATTCCTCTGCTGTCCTTCAAGCAATATCGTGCGATCTTTTATATCCATCTGGGAGGGCATTTTGGGCTCAGTCTGATTTCTAATCTGAAAGATAGCACCTCTGATAGCGTAGCACTCTCTCAGTAATACACTGGGGAATCAGACTGGATTACGTGCCCAAGTTTCTGGAGTGGAACTTGAATACCTTCAGACTCAGAGACATGAATGCTGCCATTGAGCTAAAGAGGATTTGAGGATTTCTATTGAAGCTGGCCAGTTTTCAGCCTTTGAAAATTCACCAGCTGAACTTGCTAGTTAAATTCAAATCAGGCCTAAACCTGAAACTAGTTTGAGCCAGGGCCAGGAGAGGGGGGCTGCGGATGGTGCTAATCACCGGGGCCCGTGCCTCTAGTGAGGCCCAGGCTCATTGACCAAATAGCCTGCCAATGGGGATGCTCAGTGTTCAAAGCAGCCAATCAAGCATGTAGGCCATCCCGATTGATAGGCTACTCAGCCAATGATTGCGGTTGTTCTGAACAGCTGCAATCATTGGCCCAGTTGGACGAACCAGATTCCCCAGCCCTTCCTTTTCTTGCTCATCGCTTCATGCTGTCAGGCTCGTGTGCTGCTTCCTTCCCTGGCTGGAGCCTGGAGTCTGTGGGAGTGCAAGGCAAGTGCCTCTATGTTTACTTTACCTCGCCCCTGAAGGCCCCTCCCCTCCTGAGTTCTTCTTACTGCCCTGAAGTCCTACCCCAGTCCGGTCCTTCAATGTCGCCAACGACGGTGTCTGTGGCCCAGGGCCCTTCCCCTCCCGATTTTATCTCGATGTTGGGACAGGAAGGGCCCTGGGCTTTTGGCAAATTGGGACATTTCTACCGGTGGCAGCTGAAACTGTGATATCTGATGGCGAGTCAGGTAGAACTCCCACTCTCCACTCCTCCAATCACAGCCTCATATTTAATCCGCCTCTCTGCATCTGTTTCCCCCGTTGGGTTTTGATTCTCTGCTCGAGTCCATCCTTCAGCCACCTTCACTCTCTCTGTGGTGGGAAGTCAGATGTTCCTCAGCACTGTGGTTAAACACCCTTTTCAATGAGATGTACATGATGGTAAAAGGTAGAGCAAGACAATGGAAAAGCACTAAACAAGACCCTAATCCTAATGGAAAAACACAGGGCCTTTAACGGGTGGAAGTAGAGATTGACTGGTGGCACCTGGTGAAATGTAAATGTCAGAAGAGTTTTGCAGGAATCTGGATAACTGAATGCACCTGTTGGAACACCTGAATCCAACTGGACTTCTGACAAAATCCCAAGCCTACCTGATTTTTTCTGTGTGAGAAGTGTGAAGATGTGGAATCAGTGAGAAACTCATGATTGAGCAGGAAGACAAGTTCCTTGAATCAACAATTCATGAGGTTATTTTCTGACTGGTCTGTGTAACAGAATGACAGGAAGTGCCCAGTGACAATGATGTGTCAATTGTGGTTTCAATCCTAATACGAAACCTAACCATAATAACGTTGCCAATAATGTGTTTTAAGACTAACAGGGGAGGGAGTGGTATTATTATTAGACTAGTGCTCTGCCATGTTGAACAGCTTTTGGAGGAAGCACTGAGAGTGGCAAGGGTGCAGAATGTACTCTGGGTGGGGGACTTCAATGTCTATCTCCAAGAGCGGCTCGGTAGCACCACTACCGACTGAGCTGGCTGAGTCCTGAAGGACATAGCTGCTAGACTGGGTCTGGAGCAGGTGGTGAAGGAACCAACAAAAGGGAAAAACATACTTGACCTCATCCTCACCAACCTACCTGCTGTAGATGCATCTGTCATTGTTCATCAATGAGCCTATGTGCAAAGGCTATTCATTCACATAGCACCTTTCACAACCACATTTCCTTATGGAGTTGTGGGAAAAATCCTATATCCAGCATGGATTCAATGGGCCAAATGTCCTCTTTCTGTGCCGCAATGCCTCGATGTCTTCGGGACATTATCAGACGCCAGGCTCTAGCTGAGAGCTACTGAAGTTACATTGATTTTGTGGCTCTGCCAAGAAGAACACCTGAGTCAGGCACCTGCTGTTATTAATACATCTGTCTGGTCTGTGATAACTCATTTAGTCCCTGTTGGGTAATGCAAAGCCATTAGCAGGTTCTTACCCTTTTTGCCCTCATTTAATTACACCCCAAGGAAAGGGTTTTGGCAAAAGGCTTGAAGACAGGTTGAGATGACCCTCCACAGTCTCCAGATGATATGACTGGATTTTAATATTTCATGCCAGGACTAAGCAATAACATCGTAAAGGACATTGGTGTGTGTCAGTAAGCACAACGTACCACACTTTACAGTACCTCATATTTCAGCTAAAATTTCTAAGAAAAATAATTGGAATGTCAAAGGCAGTTTTCATTGGACCTGTTTTACTATTACAATAATCTTTATAATGTGAAATATAAAAACATCCTATTCAATCAACGGGGCACAATAAATTCTGCAGGAATTTTGCAATGGGTGTATTTAAAGAGAATGATTTCATTGATAGATGTGGTTACAACAAAGGTTAGCGATTATGTTTTTGTACTTCTAAGATGTAAAGAAAATGACGAAAGTAAATGAGTGAAAGCACACTCAATGGGGCAAAGAGCTCATCGCATTACCGATCCACGATGCAAATTCTCTTTGGAATACTTATTTCCCCTTAAATCATTTTAGATTTGAGTGTGAAACATTTTTCTTCTTCAACGACTATTCTGTGTTTTTGTTGACAGGTGGTGTGAACATCTGGATTTCTTGAGTGTTGAGATCATTCACATGTTTTAAAATAAATCACTGGATCAGGGGGAAAGTTAGTGGGTGATTTTAGCATGAGCTACCAGGGTAAAAAGGCTCAGAACATTTGCCCACTTTGGAACCGCCCTGCAATTTTAACCTACCCATCCCACACAGGCTGCAAGGACACCTGCCCACTGCCCACTAGGGTCCATTTTCACATTGGCAAGCCAGGTCACGATGAGAAATTTCAGGTGCTGACTGGAATCTTAACTCAGCATTTTGGGCAGGAAACCACAGCGTCTTCCTACCAGGTGAAAAAAATAATGAGATAAAGTAATATTTGGCAATAAGGAGAGGCCCAGACAGTAAATGTTTTACTGTCTTTCTGGGATGCACCCTCCTCTGGTCCCAATAATTTTTTTCTCATTCACAGGATGTGGGCATCACTGGCTATAGATAGGCCAGCATTTATTGCCCATCCCGAATTGCACTTGAACTGAGTGCCTTGCTAGGCCATTTCAGAGGGCAGTTAAGAGTCAACAACATTGCTGTGGGTCTGGAGTCACATGTAGGCCAGACCAGCTAAGGATGGCAGATTTCTTTCCATTAGTGAACAAGACGGGTTTTTCTATGGTCATCATTTCATTCCAGATTTTTATTGAATTCAAATTTCACCATCTGCCGTGATGGGTTTCAAACCTGGGTCCCCAGAGTATTACCCTGAGTCTCTGGGAGTTAGCAGTCCAGTGACAATACCACTGTGCCTCCACTGCAGGAGACTTGGCTCCTTTCGCGACTGCAGGATCTCCACTGGACAGGCCAGGCAGCTGATCCCGCCACCAATATACAGTCAGCAGGTGGTCTCCGGGCTGGGTGACTTCCCACTTCTTCCTCCTAATTCCACAGCCAGGACAGGTGGGGAATCGTCGGTGTGATTTAAATTAAGCCTGGGAGTTAGAATACATTGGGCCTCATTTCAGGAGCAATGGAAAAGTTTCACACTCAATCCTCTGCTCACCTATCGAAAACTGGCCCGAAGTTAAAATTGGGCTTTAAAGCTGCAATCTTGAGTGGACTTCAGTCCCACCTGGCCTACTCCCACTCCTAATTCATACGTTCACACGTGGATTTATATGTTGGGGTCACTCTCCTGATCTACGCCTGAAACCCTTCGTGTAGGTATAAATCCAGATTCTGGGCTGCGCACTTTCACGGCTGAGGCAGATAGTGTGAGTGGGGAAATGTCCCTGCTCGCCATACCCACCTCAGGAGAAACTTGCTCGAACGGTGGGATCTTCGCTCCGGGGCGGTAGGGGTTATGTGGGATGGGGTCGGGCCTGCCTCTCCCTGACACAGATCAGAGGTGGCCACAGGGGTTGCCGAGCGCCAAGATGGACTGTTTATAAAGGCCCTCCTCAGTTCTCTGGGATTTGCCCCCTTTTGTTTGCTCTTATTTGAGGCCCTCTATCTCTCACACCTCATATCACTTCACACCCCAACCACTCACCATGCCCCATCTATGCCAATCCATTACTTCACCCATCTCCTCGGAGCCCACAATAGCATTGTAATGCCAAATCATGCCCCTCACCTACCCACTGCCCTTTGTCCATACACCCTCCATGCCAGCTCACACAATATCTACCATGAGCAGATCTCAGGAGCCATGTTAAGATGAAATAAAGTTCTAAATCTCTATTACAGCCTTCACTACATTGAAAAAGTAATCCCATTCATAAATGCCCATCCAAAACTCTTAAGTCCCCTCAAGTACTTAATCCTTTATAAAAACAAAATTACCTGTATTCATAACCCCACATCAAAGACTGCTAATTCTTTAGTAACCTATTTCAGCAGTCAATAAAACTGTGAACATATTTCTGCTGGGATAATTACAGGTTGTGGAAAGCAGTCAAATATCAAGAATGACATAATGATAGCTGCCGGGGTAATGCCAGCATATAGCTATTGTAACTGCTAGGGGTGTTCTCATGCATCTGCTGCCCTTGTCCTTCTAGATGGCAGTGGTCGTGGGTTTGGAAGGTTCTGTCTAAGGAGGTTTGATGAGTTGATGCAGTGCATCTTGTAGATGGTAGACACTGCTGCCACTCTGTGTTGGTGGTGGAGGGAGTGAATGTTTGTGGATGGAGTTCCAATCAAGTGGGCTGCACGATTCTGCAAAATTCTGGGCCTTGACTTTCCTCTGCTATTTTAGCAAATATATTGCTAAGAATCTGCTTACAATGCCTGTCTTTTATATTAACTCCCTCACCCCATCCCCAAATTGGGTGAGAGTAAGTTGGGGGAGAGAAAAGGAGGTAAAAGATTTAAATATGGGTTACTTCTCCCACACACACTGCATGTGCCTTTTTAACTTTGTAGGGCACTTGATTAGCATACTTAATTAGCATACTTGATTAGCATACTGAAGTCATTCAGCTTCCCACACTCTGCTTTCCGACCCCTCTCACCCTCATCCACACTGTCACCTTATCAGCTTCCTGAGTTGTTTCTAGCCTCTCCCACGCCACTCCTACTTTCCTGTAAATGACGGGGTGAATGGTTGTCGATGCTGCTGTGGGTCACATTGGCCCTCATTTGAAGTCCAGTCTAAGAAGTTGCTCACTCTAATGTGATTGAGAAAACCTCCCAAGTGTAGGAAGTGAATTCTCAGTATACGCACTGTGAACAAACCCTTTCCCACTGGTGGGTGACAGTTGTGAGTACAGAGTATTCACCACAGTATTTGCATTGAGTGAAAGAACAACTAACAGATGACCCTGTAGGGGCTGGGGTGGGCAGAGGGAAAAAGAGGATAGAAAATGGGATAAAAAAGGGGATAAAACTGCGATGAATGAATAAAAATAAAACAAAAATAAGTGGATAAAAAATAAAAATGAATGTAGAGAAAAGGGGATAAAAAGAGGGGTGAGGATGGAGGAGAGAGTTCATTGTCTGAAGTAGTTGAACTCAATGTTAAGTCCAGAAGACTGTAAGGTGCCCAATCGGAAGATGGGGGATATTGGAGCAAAATGAAATAAAAAACTGATGCAAGAGATCTCAAGGAGATGTAGAACAGTGCTGGAAAAACAGTCAGCCCACCAGTCCCCATAAAAACACTCAGCCCAACAAATGGGGTGCTGGTTTCCCCCTCTAACAGTGTTCTCTACCCGCCTGCCCCATTCGACAGGTTAAATAGCCCAGAGAAGATGAAGTGCAGTGAGGTTCCTCAATCTAAAAAAAACACATGTTCTTGCACTGGACGTTGGCCACGTTGCTGTTGGCTGTGTCTATCCATTGCACCATTGTGGAATGATTCATATACCTGCTGAGATGAGGACGTGTGGATTAGCTGAGCAAGCTGTCCAAGTAGTAACCACAGCAGCAGCAGCAGCAGCATCGTGTTTCTGTTGCTGCTCCTTGGAAAATTGCAAGTGGTTTGGTCCAAAAGACGAACAGGAAGCCTGCCCCTGCTGTGCTATTAAATCAAGTTAGAGCGACCGGCAACATGACCTCCGCCAGCAGGAGAGTCATAGCATCTGTAACACATTACAATGAGAAACGAAAGCCCGCAGTTCACTAACTAACTGCTTTCAACAGGCCCTTGTTTTCCGGCCTCACAGAAGGTGAAAAAAAAATCTGCTGAACACTTTCACATACGTTAATAAAATATTGCAGAGAGAATAACAATGCTGGTCCAACAAACTGTGCAAAATAAAACTCTCTTTTACAAGGTAATTAAGTATTTTTAAAACTGGATAAACATTTTTTTAACAACATTTGAGTTGATGCCTTGACCTTTTGTCCCCATTGAGCATCCATTGCCCAGGTGAAAAGTTCAAGGAAATGGGAGTGAACTCTTGCAACACTGAGTCTCCAAACTTTCATGTTGCCGATAGGTTTCCAAGGCTGTCCTTCGGTTTCTTCCTCTAGTTATGAGCATTTCTGGGGGATTATGGAAGCCTCAGATTTAATAAGAGAGATTGCTCGTGAACTGAGAAAAATTACAGCACAGGCAAAGACGATTAAGCCCCGGGGTCGTGTGCTCGTGTTGGAGATCTCTCCTGCAAACCCATTCTTCCACATCCTTTTCAATACCCTCCATTAAAATAATTATTCCATTCCATTTCAATTATGTTCCAGGCACCACCTCAACAATCCTCAGGATAGTCTCCTAGGCCCAACCATCTTCAGCTGCCTCATCAATGAGATTCCCTCCATCATAAGGTCAGAAGTAGGGATGTTCACTGATGATTGCACAATGTTCAGCACCATTCACAACTCCTCAGATACTGAAGCTGTCCATATCCAAATGCAGCAAGACCTGGACAATATCCAGGCTTGGGCTGACAAGTGACAAGTAACATTGGCACCACACAAGTGCCAGGCAATGACCATCTCTAACAAGAGAGAAACCAATCATCTCCCCTTGACATTCAATGGGTATTACCATCACTGAATCCCCCACTATCAACATCCTGGGAGTTACCATTGACCAGAAACTGAACTGGGCCAGCCATATAAATACTGTGGCTACAAAAACAGGTCAGAGGCTAGGAATCCTGTGACGAATAACTCACCTCCTGACTCCCCAAAGCCTGTTCATATCTACAAGGCACAAGTCAGGAGTGTGATGGAATACTCCCCACTTGCCTGGATGAGTGCAGCTCCCACAACACTCAAGAAGCTCAACGCCATCCAGGACAAAGCAGCCCACTTGATTGGCACCACATCCACCACCTTCAACGTTCAAACCCTCCACCATCGACACACAGTGGCAGCAGTGTTCACCATCTACAAGAAGCACTGCAACAACTCACCGAGGTTACTTTGACAGCACCTTCCAAACCCACGATCTCTCCACTTAGAAGTACAAGGACAGAAGATAAATGGGAACACCACCACCTGGAAGTTCCTCTCTAAGCTGGTCACCACCCTGACTTGGAAATATATCATCATTCCTTCACTGTTGCTGGGTCAAAATCCTGGAACTCCCTCCCTAACAGCACTGTGGTTGTAGCTACACCACATGGACTGCAGTGGTTCAAGAAGGCAGCTCACCACCACCTTCTCAAGGGCAATTAGGGATGGACAATAACTGATGGCCCAGCCAGTGAAGCCCACATCCCTTGAATGAATAAAATAAAAGTCACTTGTGGTAAGCACCCCTCTGACTAATAGCCCTCAGTTCAAGAACATTCTTTCCCCTTTGCCTCTTGATTTTTGTAATGGGAATCCTTGCTCTTATACACTTATTCCTCACTCACCCACAGTAATTCCTAGGGTTCATGCATTCCTTCACTGGTTTCTTCCCTTTCAGTGCTGCCACCACTGCTCCTAGCACACAACAGAAAATGCTCAACCCCAGGCACACCTCATTTCCCAGTCTCCCTCTTTCCCTTTCCCACAACCCCCAATCCCATTTCCCTCTCTACTTTGCTCCCTGGCCCCCATTCCATGTCTCCCTCTCTTCCTCATACCCAACCCAAATTGTTTCCCTCTCTTCCCATTCCTGGACCTCAATCCTTATTTCCCTCTTTCTGACCATCTCCAAACCTCATTCCCAGTCTCTTCCCCAATCGTGACCCCCCTTCCCCAGTTTTGCTCTTCGTCTCCTTCACCTCCTGACTGCATTCCCCAGAGTTCCTCTCCCACCATCCTTATTCCCCAGTCTTCATGTGTCACTAATCTCCAACCTCCCCAATTTGCCAGTCTCCCTCTCTCCACTCGATTACTAAGCCTGCTTTGACTTTCTGCTGCCTCCACACATCTGTCTTCCTGGCTTTCATTTCCCCGTGACTCTGAATGTTATAAGATATTAACAAGCTGCTAGATAAATTAATTCTAAATAGAATCAGTAAGCTATAACTGATTTTATACACCTTGCTTGGTTGTATAGTCCAGGGAAGTTTGCTCTAAGACAAGTCTGCATTTTGCAACAGTTTAAAGTTACACACGCCAATAACCTTGCTATTTTAGTATAATTAGGAAACAAAGGCAGGCTTGTAACTGGACCTCAACTCCAACCAGTGAGTGATTTTGTGAGACAGGTTGTTGACCTGTGTGCCTAAGGGAGGGTCAATGTGCCAGTCAAGTGAAGCAAAAGTCCATGTTAAACAAAATGCTAATGAAAAGCATTAGTGAAGCGCTGTATTCCCATATGCTGGGTTCTCCCAGCACATTAATATGATGGGTCAGCTAAGTCCTTCGTCAAGGTGTTTGACAAATTTCACTTATTATTCCTATCGAATTGGAAGATTCTTTTGAAGATTAGATTCTGCTGAAAACCCAGCTTTTTCCAGCTGCAGTTATTCACAAAACTGCAATGCTTTGTAGGTAAATTGAGAGATTTCATATCATTAACCGAAATGGCCTCTAGTATCACATAACCCAGATTATTACGCACTGCATAAAAATTGCCTGAGAATCACTTCTGCAGCCACTTAAATAATTGTTCACTGTTGCTAAATCGATCACAGTTTAACATCTACAACTAAAGCCAAGTCTTCAATGCATAAACTTCACTGTGACATTGTCCAGTTGTCATTTTGCTTCAGATTTTCCCTTGGTAATGTGCTAATCATCAGTACAGAAACAATCTGAGCATTTCACATTTAGGGGTAGGCCTAAGCTTCCCAATATCTAACTATCTGATAGTGTCATGCAAGGATATATATAATCTTTAGAATTTCAGTTGGATATGCCTGCCTTTTGTATATGTACCCCTGGCCCTTCCCCCAATCTGCTACAAGCTCAGCCTTCCATTCAGCCCTCTCAATCTCTAGCCTACTCTACAATGGCAAATAGAGAAATGGCAGATTTGGGGCATAGAGTACAAGAGCAGGGAGGTTATGATAAACTTATATAAGACACTGGTTAGATCTCAGCTGGAGTGTTGTGTATAGTTCTGGGCACCACAATATAGGAAGGATGTGAATGCATTGGAGAGAGTGCAGAAGAGGTTTGGTTCAAACATGGACAATAAAGCTGAACCCCCAAGGTGAAGTGAGAGTGACTATCCTTGACATCAAGGCAGCATTTGAACGAGTGTGGCATCAAGGAGCCCTAGCAAAACTGGGGTCAATGGGAATCGGGGGAAAACTCTCCACTGATTGGAGTCATACCTAGCACAAAGGAAGATGGTTGTGGTTGTTGGAGGTCAGTCATCTCAGCTCCAGGACATCGCTGTAGGAGTTCCTCAGGGTAGTGTCCTAAGCCCAACCATCTTCAGCTGCTTCATCAATGACCTTCCTTCCATCATAAGGTCAGAAATGGGGATGTTCACTGATGATTGCACAATATTCAGCACCATTCACAACTCCTCAGATACTGAAGCAGTCCATGTCCAAATGCAGCAAGACCTAGACAATATCTAGGCTTGGGCTGACAAGTGGCAAGTAACATTCACATTACACAAGTGTCAGGCAATGACCGTCTCCTACAAGAGAGAATCTAACCATCACCCCTTGACATTCAACGGCATTACCATCACTGAATCCCCCACTATGAACATCCTGGGAGTTACCATTGACCAGAAATTGAACTGGACTAGTCATATAAATACTGTGGCTACAAGAGCAAGTCAGAAGCTAGGAATCCTGCAACGAGTAACTCATCTGCTGACTTCCCAAAGCCTGTCCACCATCTACAAGGCACAAGTCAGGAGTCTGATGGAATACTCTCCACTTTCCTGGATGAGTGCAACTCCCTCAATGCTCTAGAAGCTTGACACTATCCAGGACAAAGCAGCCCACTTGATTGGCACCACATCCACAAACATTCACTCCATCCATCACCGATGCACAGTAGCAGCAGTGTGGACCATTTACAAGATGCAGGAATTCACCAAGGCTCCTTCAGCAGCACCTTCCAAACCCATGACCTCTACCATCTAGGGCAAGGGCAGCAGATAGATGGGAACACCACTACCTGCAAGTTCCCCACTAAATAACTCACTATCCTGACTGGGAAATATATCGCCGTTCCTTCACTGTCGCTGAGTCAAAATCCTGACACTCCCTTCCTAACAGCACTGTGGGTGTACCTACACCACATGGACCACAGCAGTTCAAGAAGGCAGCTCACCACCACCTTCTCCAGGGCAATTAGGGACGGGCAATAAATGCTGGACAAGCCAGCGAAGCCCACGTCCCCTGCATGAATAAAAAAAAACAAGAATGGTTCCAAGGATGAGACACTTCAGTTATGAGGAAAGATTAGAGAAGTTGGGACTGTTTTCTTTGGAGCAGAGAAGGCTGAGGGAAGGCTTGATAGAAGTTTTCAAAATCATGAGGAGTCTGGACAGAGTACATAGGGAGAAACTGTTCCTGCTCGTAGACGGATTGAGAACCAGAGGGCACAGTTTTAAATTGTTTTGCAAAAGAAGCAAATGCGAGGTGAGAAAAAACATTTTCACACAGCGAGTAGTTAGGGTTTGGAATGCACTACCTGGAAGTGTGGTGGAGGCAGGTTCAATTGAGGCATTCAAGAGGCCATTGGATGATGATTTAAATAGAAACAATGTGCAGGGTTACAGGGAAAAGGCAGGAGATTGGCACTCAGTTAAAATGCTGAGAGAGCCGGTGCAGACACGATGGGCCGAATGTCTTCCTTCTGCACCATAACACTTCTGTGATTCTGTGATAACTTCTGGCGGTATCACCCCAGATTTGCACTAAGTGCGGTAGCGGGGGTGAATGGCGGGTTTTCATGCCATAACGCCCACAGGAAAATGCTATCTTGCCAGTGGGCGGCCTCTGAATCGCCCGTCATGCCGTTACGTCACCCGTTTCCTCACTCCGGGTGCCATATCTAAACTGCAGCCATGCACTCAGTTCTCGATGCTTGCAGCCCTGGACTGCTCCAGTGAAGACATGGCCCCAAAAGCCAAGAATAGTTCAGTGACCCGTCACTGGAATGTCTGATGGAGTCCCGCCATGATGTCCTCCATGCACGCTCTGGCTGAAGGAGGTCCAGCAATCTCACTGATCAACCCGCGTGATTGGCACCCCATCCACAAACATTCACTCCCTCCACCACCAACGCACAGTAGCAACAGTGTGCACCATCTACAAGATGCACAATAGGAATTCCCCAAGGTTTCTTCGACAGCACCTTCCAAACCCACAACCAGTACCATCTAGAAGGACAAGGGTAGCAGACACAAGGGAACACCACCACCTGGAAGTTCCCCTCCAAGCCACTCACCATCCTGACTTGGAAATATATCACAGTTCCTTCTGCATCGCTGGGTCAAAATCCTGGAACTCCCTCCCTAACAGCACTGTGGGTGTACCTACACCACATGGAGTGCAGCGGTTCAAGAAGGCAGCTCACCACCACCTTCTCAAGGGTAATTAGGGATGGGCAGTAAATGTTGGCCCAGCCAGCAAAGCTCACATCCTCTGAAAGGACAAAAAAAAGTCAACATGGATTTATCTGAAGAAGAATCATATAGGCTCGAAGCATTAAATCTGTTTTTCTCCCCGCAGAAGCTGTCAGACCTGCTGAGTTTTTCTAGCATTTTCGGTTTTTGTTTCAGATTTCCAGCATCTGCTGTATTTTGCTTTTATATTAACATAGATTTATGAATGGGAAATCATGTTTGATGAACCTGTTGGAGTTTTTTTGAGGATGTTACTAACAGGATTGATAAAGGGGAGTCAGTGGATGTAGTATACTTGGATTTTCAGAAGGCTTTTGATAAAGTTCCACACAGGAGGTTGGTTATCAAAACTAAAGCACATGGGATAGGAGGTAATAAACTGGCATGGATTCAGGATTGGCTCACAAGCAAAAGAAAAAGAGTAGGATTAATTGGGTCATTCTCACATTGCCAGGCTGTGACTAGAGGGGTACTGCAAGGATCAATACTTGGGCCCCATCTATTCACAATATATATCAATGATTTTGATGTGAGGACCAAATGTAATATTTCCAATTTCACGGATGACACAGAGCTAGGCGGGAATGTGCATTGTGAGAAAGATACAAAGCAGCTTCAAGGAGATTTGGACAGACTTAGTGAGTGGGCAAGAACATGGCTGATGGAACATAATGTGGAAAAATGTGAGGTTAACCACTTGGGTAGGAAGAACGGGTGGACAGAGTATTTCCTAAATGGTGAGAGATTAGAAAGTGTAGATGTACAGAGGGACCTGGGAGCCCTCGTTAATAAGTCATTGAAAGCTAACCTGCAAGTGCAGCAAGCAATTAGGAAGGCGAATGGTATGTTGGCCTTCATAGCAAGAGGACTTGAGTACAGGAGTGGCAAAGTCTTGCTTCAATTGTATAGAAGCTTGGTTAGACCGCAGCTAGAGCACTGTGTGCAGTTTTGGTCCCCTATCTCAGAAAGGATATTATTGCCCTAGAGGGATTTCAATGAAGGTTCACCAGACTTGTTCCCGGGGACAGTCCTTTGAAGAGAGATGGGGGAATCTGGGCCTATATTATCTAGCGTTTCAATGAATGTGAGGTGATCTCATTGAAACCTACAAAATACTCAAAAGGAATAGACAGGGTAGATGCAGGTAAGATGCTTCCAATGGTTGGGGAGTCTAGAGCCAGGGGACACAATTTCAAAATAAGGGAAAGCCATTTGGGACCGAGATGAGGAGATTACATTTTTACTTGGAAGGTTGTGAATCTTTGGAATTCTCTAGCCCAGAGGGCTGTGAAAGCTTGGTATTTAGGAATTTGTCAATGACATAAAGGGATATGGGGTTAGTGTGGGAAAAAGGCATTGAAGTGGATGATGAGCTGTGGTCATATTGAATGGTGGAGCAGTCTCGATGGGCTGAATGGCCTACTCCTGCTCCTATGTTCCTACACCAGCCCTTCTGTCTGCTGGTCACGCTGTCAATCTGGCCAAGCAGGTGACAGCCCTAAAATACGCCAATGAACCTCTGCTGTCTTGTCCCCAGCTTTGAATTACGAAAAAGTTCATCCAGTTGATAACAAAAATGTGGACCTCCTTGGGCTTCCCCACTTGGGCCTTAGTAAAAGTAGCAAATGTAATCATGTATATTTCATTATATATATATATATATATACATATATATATGCTACATCTTAGAATATATGTACAATAGGTGAGAATAGTACATTAACAACAGGAACCTGTGTTTATATCAGTGTCTTTACTGCAGCGAAATGTCCCAGGCCCTTCACAGTTAACAAACACAATTTGACACTGAGCCTCATAAGGAGATACCAGGATAGCCGATCAAAAGCTTTGTCAAAGACGTAGGTTTTAAGGAGTATCTTGAAAGAGGGGGGAGAGTTGGAGAGACAGATAGATTTATGGAGAGAATTCCGAGCTGAGGGCCCAGACAGTTGAAAATATTGCCACCTATGTTGGAACAATGCAACCTGGGAATGTGTAAAATTAAATACAGAAAATGTGTATATAATCTCTTACCCTTATTCATCCTTTCGTCTTTTGATATTGTAGTAATACGCCATAATGACTGAGTTAAATTTATTTTTGATGCTGTATTTGAGATGAAGGCATAAAGAAAAGGGGCCATATTTTTTTATCAGAATTAGCCAGTTGGCCTAAGGAGTAATTTAACAAACAACCTGTGAGTAGAGTTTGTAAGGGAGATTTGACAGATTTCACTTATTTAATCAACGGGCGGTAACGTCTGAGTCCCCCAGCGTTGGATTGGGAGGGGTTATCGCTGGGGAATCCCCTTATCCCCTTCAGAACTTCAAAGTTCAGGGTTTGCACAGCATTTGCCCTGAAATTTAAACTTCATCTGGGCAATTGCCGTGCTCTGGGAACCATCTGAAAATGTGATTTGAAAAGCAAACTTCGGATGGTTCTGGCTGCGCTACACAAATAGTTACCCAGAAAAAGTTAAAAGGATTTAAACATCTTCTAACTTCTGGCTAACTATTGTAAAGACCTAGATCGAACCCCCACCCCACCCCACAAGATTGCCCCCCCCCCACCAATCCCACCACACCTGAGTTCCCAGGGCACTGCCCCCAGCCCACCCACTCCTCCAACACGAATGCACCCTCTCTCCGCAGACCTGATCCAATCCGACCCCCACTCCTGCAGGCCGGAACTGACCTGACCCCCTACCTTGCAGGTCCGACATACCCCACCGCCCCCAACCCAACTTGACCCCCTCCAACCTGAGGTCTGACGACCCCCACACTCCCCATCCCTCACCCCCCACAAGGTCCAACCCCTGCCCCCCAGGTTCTGACCACACCCTACCCCATCCCCCACACCACCCCCCTCACCCCCCCGAGGTACGACGCCCCCCCAACCCAATGACCTCTGATTCTCTCCCCAGACCTCTGATATTCCACCACCCCCCCACCGCTGACCTCCAATCACCCCCACCCCCTAATCCCCATCCACTTACCTTAGACACTTAGCTTCTCCCTGGGCCTGTCAATTTCAATGGGACCTTTAACCTACCTGATTAACGGTAGCTCGTGCCATGAAAAAGGGGCCGTGACCTTCGTCAATTCGACTCTGCTGAACTGTGACGCTTGCCAGGCCTCGCGGGCAGTTGCGCTGCCTGGATCTTGCCCAGCCTGAGTCAGAAGGTTGGGTGAGACTGGCACCGTAGAAATTCAGAGGAAGTAATTGGGTGTGGGGTTGCAATCGGACACTGATCGGCACTCCGAGGAAGTTAGGGCCCAATGTTATCAAAAGTGGAGGTTTACATTTTAAAATATTTTCATACTCAAACTTTACTAAGAGGTTAAAATGTTTTTATTAAGTCAAATGCAACTGTCCTCAAATAATGTTCTACTCTGCAGCAGCTGATGAAATCTGAAGCATCGTCAGTGGAGGCTTGCAGAGAGACACAGCTTCCAGTTCAGCTCAGATACATTTCACATCGATACAAGCTGAAGTATAGATCAGAGGTGCAGCTGTTAAAACAGGCTTCAGTGCTTTCAAAACAAAATCCAAGGGAACATCATGCTTCGTCCACCTTTGATGTGTAGGCTTTGAACAGAAATATGTTTTTTTTAGAAGAGATTAACCACTTGATATTTAAAAAGCTTTGATTGGGCTTTACAATTGGGTATTTGTCACTATCAGGTGTGTATGCCTGAGAGCTGCATTACATTTTTATAAGCGTATTTTTCATCTCTACATGGCTCCTGCGGTCTGCCCATGGTGAATACTGGATGAGTAACTATGGACTTTGCATGCAGGGTATAAGGTTTGTTGGGGGTGTGTGGGGGGCATGATTTGGCATTGAGTTGGCATGGAGTATATGAGGGGCCATGGGGTAGGTGAGAGGTCATGAGGATTGAGGACTAGAAGATCTAATAACTTATTAAACTACTGGTATGAAGAGAACCGAGGTTCCCTTCTATTCAGCCTCAGCATTTCCCTATGGAGACTATGCTCTGTTTCTATCCCACAACTGCGCAACCCAGAGTGAAAATTGCATGTTTCTGAGTACTTTTACTGAGACGAGTCTGGTGTGTGGGTAAATTTCCCTTCTCAAGCTGCACACCCAGTGACTCTCTAACACCCCCCCCCCCATGCACACTGTGCTGCCTCTGTTAAACCCAAAATCTGACCCGGTGACTCTCTAACACACCCCCCATACACACTGTCCTGCCTCTGTTAAATCCAGAAAGGGTGGGTTGGAGTTGAAATGAAGATTTTTAAAGTTTTAACAATTCATACGTCCCAAAGTTACCAGTTTTTCAGGGTTAGGATGCAACCAGTCATTTATTTTAGAGGGATTACTGTACAACTGAGGTTTCAGGCAATAAGCTGCAGTGGTTGTAAGGTACACACAATTACAGAAGCTGACAGCCCACCCCAAAATCCTTTTCTTCATTTATTCTTGACCAGCCTCTGTTTACTTTTTAGTAAGAATTTTGGAGCCACACAGGGTGAGAGGTTTGCTTTGATCGTAATGAAAGTTCATTGAGAAACATCAGCATACGTGTTGATACAATGGGAGACACTGCTAGGCCAATGCTTATACCTTCTGCTGGATGTGAATAGGTTGGTGGCTCACTGCAAATTGAGGCAAAGCATCTTACTCTGTTTGTGCTGATGTCTGGACCAGGGCCAAAGAGAGAACACATGGG
>NC_054481.1:5329483-5419483 GCF_017639515.1 Carcharodon carcharias | reverse complement strand
TATATTGGGTGGGTACATTGGGTGGGTATGTTGGGTGGGCACAGTGGGTGGGTACAGTGGGTGGGTACAGTGGGTGGGTACAGTGGGTGGGTACAGTGGGTGGGTACATTGGGTGGGCACGTTGGGTGGCTATGGTGGGTGGGTACGGTGGGCGAGCACGGTGGGTGGGTACGGTGGGCGGGCACGATGGGTGGGTACGGTGGGCGGGCACGGTGGGTGGGTATGGTGGGTGGGTACGGTGGGCGGGCACGGTGGGTGGGTACGGTGGGTGGGCACGGTGGGTGGGCACGGTGGGTGGGTATATTGGGTGGGTACGTTGGGTGGGTACGGTGGGCGGGCACGGTGGGTGGGTACATTGGGTGGGTACGTTGGGTGGGCACAGTGGGTGGGTACGGTGGGTGGGTATGGTGGGTGGGTACAGTGGGTGGGTACAGTGGGTGGGTACGTTGGGTGGGCACGGTGGGTGGACACGGTGGGTGGGCATGGTGGTGGGTACATTGGGTGGGTACGTTGGGTGGGTATGGTGGGTGGGTACGGTGGGCGAGCACGGTGGGTGGGTACGGTGGGCGGGCACGATGGGTGGGTACGGTGGGCGGGCACGGTGGGTGGGTACGGTGGGTGGGCACGGTGGGTGGGCACAGTGGGGGAGTATGGTGGGTGGGCACGGCTGGTGAACCCTGGAGTGGCCAGGAATCGCTCCGCCAACCCGCGATCGGCTCCTGACCGCGATTTCACACACGGCTGGCCAATGAACGGCCAGGCAGCGTGACACGTGCGCTAGCATTCTCAGCGATGCCGGGATGGGGACGGGGTAGGAGGGCGAGCGCTGAAGCCACCAGGGGGAGAGCGGGAGAACGCACACTGGAAGCCCCCCTGAAGGCACAGAGAGCGGCCCCTGGGAACTGGCAACTTCCAAAATCGAAAAGAAATAGTTTGAAGGTATGAAAGAAAAAAGTGTCCCCACATGGGGACTCACTCACATCAACATAAACATCATCAAAAAATTAGGTCAAAACATTTAAAAAAAAACATTAATGGCGGAAACCTCATCCGGCCCCCCCTCCTCAGTGGTGCCGGGGTGGGAGCAGGGGAGAGTGCGAGAGCTGGGCGGGTGGGGTGGGGGGAGTGGGGGTGGTGCACCGCTCATTGAGAGCTCCCTGAAGGCACAGAGGGAGCTAAAGGATTTAAAAATTAAGAATAAAGATTTGAAAAATAAGGGAAAGCTGTCAACACACGTGACTCTGTCAGATCAACGGTTGGGGTGGGGGGGTGGGGGTGCGGGGGACATTAACAAAGAGTTTAAACGTTTTTTACTGTTTTTTTTTAAATTCACTGTTGGAAGCCTCATCCCACCCGTGGATGAGGTTGTGCAAAAAATGCAAAGGCCGCCTGGCTTATTGCCTGTCCGCCAAAGGTAAGGTTGGAGGGGCAACGAAAAATTCAACTTAATTATCAGCAGGGAGACCAAGTTGGCAGGAAGGGGTGGGGGGGGGGGTGGCGTGGGGAGTGGGGTGGGGGTGGGGGGGGGGGGGTATAATTTGCTGCCCACCTCAAGTCCACCAGGATGGAAAATCAGCCTCAATAAGTATTGCGATTTTTTTTGTTTCTGTTTCTGATGTGTCAGCATTCAATCTAATGAATTTCTGAGAAGCTCACTCAAATCTAACTTTTCTTGCAGTTGTCCAAAAGAATTGCACCTCAGAAAGTTTCAAGCCTTAAGGAAACTTGGAGAGTTGGAGTGAGTGGTTAATAGCTGTTCCGCTTTCATTTTATAAAACATGCCTCAAGCATTTCACAAGTTACATTATGCTGAAGTGGCTAATTAATTTAGCCATAAATATTCACCGACAGGCCCCATGTCAAGGCTAAAGCTTCAGGTTAACTGAGTTTATTAAACTAACTAGAAAAGATGCAACAGCATCTCACAGAGCTGGACCCAGAGGGACAGCTTCTTTAGCTGATGTATTTTTAGCCTCGAACTTTCCAGCAAGCTTTGCATGAAAGATCGATCGTCCCTTTTAGTTCCCCAAGTTCCCTCTTTCCCCTTGTCAACCAATCAAAATTCCTCAAGAGGTTATTCCAGAGGCTGACTGAATCATTATGGATGTTAAGAATACAAAAAGAACCTAATAATTATTTGTTATATATCCACATATTGTCAAGATTAACCATAATTGGTGAAAAATAAATGTTAGCGCTTTGCCTATCACCCATGGCAACCATATCATCAATAGTGGAATAAAAACAGAAAATGCTGGAAAAACTCAGCAGCAAATGCGGAGACAGAAACAGAGTTAACATTTCGAGTCTGTATGGTTCTTCTTCAAAGCTAAAGAGAATTAGAAATGTGATGGGTTTTATACTGTTTAAGTGGGGGTGGAGCAGGAGAAGCAAGATAGAAGGTCAGTGATAGGTGGGAGCTGAGGAGAGATTGACAAAGAGGATTGTTGATAGTGGATGCAGTTGAGTGAACTGAATATTTTGAGGAATTTCATGTTTCAGCACAGTAAAAATGTGAACAGCCATTCCTATAAATCCCATATATGCACCTATAATCTTTGTACCGATGAGTCAAAGATGCAGTCAAACTAATCAAAACACAAGTTTTCTTAGCTCACGCAACAGTAATAAAATGCACCAAGAGTTCCCCAAACGATGATATCAAAAACTGTTCTGTGCCACAAAGGTAGTTCGCTCATTATCTTCTCCCCGTTCATTATAAGGAAGCAGGAGAATTAATGGATAGGTTAATTTGGATCAGGATAGGATCTCTTGACACAGTAATAAATAGCCAAGAATTATCTCCCTCCCCTATCATCCAGGGAATGACTTGTAACACCGAGACTTTAAGAAAATGAAGCAGTAAGATTTATGTTAAAATTAAAAATATATATTTCTGCTGCTAGTGGCAAAGGGAAGGTGGTGGGGTGGAAATTCAGGGTTGTTGTTGGGCCCATTGTATGTGCTATTTATGGAGCACACACTCAAGCAGAAGGCCAAACCTATACCCAAAATTGGGCTCAGGTTTCATTAGCGCTACTTGGGTGATCTGCAGTCACCTCCACAGGTATCTTGTCCACTTTAAAACAACGAACATGGATTGTTTGCTTCACCAACAGAGACCCAGAGATAACTTGCAGGGCGTGGGTGAGGGGAAGGTGGTAAATAGGTTGGGGTTGGGCAAGTGGCAACAAGGGAATTCAATATTCAAGCGCAAATAAATATGAAGCTGGGGGAAGCACTTTTGCTCCTCCTGGGACTTCAGCTACCTGAATATCAACCGGGATACGAGCAGTGTGAAGGGCGCAGAGGGCACAAAATTCTTGAACTGCATTCAAGAGAACTTTTTCAGCCAGAATGTAATAAGCCCAATAAGAGGAGGGTGCAATTCTAGATTTAATCCTAGGTTAGCCTTAGGAAATGAAGCTGGGCAAGTGGATGAAGTAGCAGTGGGGGACCATTTTGGAAATAGTGACCTTAACACAGTTAGATTTAGCATCATTATGGAAAGGCAAATATAGAATAGGAGCAAAAGTTACAAATGGGGGAAGACAAATTTTACAAAGCTGAGAGGTGAACTGGTGAAAATGGACTAGATACAGCTACTAACATGGAAAACTGTGTCAAACCAGTGGGAAGTATTCAAAAGTGAGATTCTACAGGCACAGTGTAGACATATCCCCACAAAGAAAAAGGGCGGTACTGTCAAATCCAGAGCCCCCTGGTTATCCAGAAGAATACAAGGTAAGATAAAGCAGAAAAAGAAAGCTTATGACAGTCAGAAAAAGCTCAATACTGTAGGCAGCCTAGAGGGATATAGAAAGTACAGGGGTGAAGTAAAAAAGGTAGTTAGGAAAGCAAAGAGAGAATATGAAAAAACCTTGGCAGTTAAAATCAAATAAAGCATAAAGATGTTTTACCAGTACATCCAGAGTAAGAGAATAACTATCAGAGATTTACTTGGCAACTTGTGGGCTCATGTAGAAGATGTGGACAGGGTTCTCAATGAGTGCTTTGTCTCTGTCTTCACTAAGAAGAGGGATGAAGCAGACATTCTCGTTAGGGAGGAGGAATGTGAATATTAGACACAATAAACATAATGAGAGTTCAAGGAGAGCAGAGACCTGAGAGTGTAGTGGAGCTGGAGGAAGTGTGAGTGATAGGGAGCAGCTTGGGCATGGTGGGATGTGAACACAAAATTGATCATTTTAAATTCAAGCTAAAGCCAAGAAAGGAGCCAATGTAATCAGCCAGCACAGGGCCGATGGGTGACCTGTAACAGTAACAGGTGTGACAACATTCAAATTCTATCCTGGTGTGTCTTAGGAAAACATTGGCCAAGATTTTTAGGATGGCGAGATTTTCCTTTCCACATCCGGACAGTTGGCAGAGAACACATTCCTGCTGTCACTGCCTGAACTACAGCCATTTCACAATCCAACAAGCATTAACAAGGACTTCCACCCCTTACATGGGAGAAAGCCCCGCCTTGGAGAGGTGCTGGCCACTCTGATTGGCCAGCAGCTATCTAGTCCCTGCAGCGCCAGAAGCTGCAGTGGACAAGACTGGGACTGCATGCAGTCCCTGGAGCCTAAGCCCCAGGAGACCAGGACCAAGTAAAAGTGGGGGTTTCAGGATGGTGAGGGGAGGGGAGGCCCAGGGGGGTTGGGCAGAGGAGGTTGGGGTTATTGGTAGAGAGGCTGGGGGGGGGGTGCGGATGTGGGGAGGGAGGACCTGCAGGGGCTGGACTGTCTTGGGGAAGTGCCTGATGTGTTATGATGTGGCAGATGATGTGTGCCAGGCACATCAAATCCACAAGGGAAAATTGATCCCGTGGTCACGACAGTTTTGCAATTTGTATTTATTTCAAGATGCCTGCCCTGAATTCAGAAGTAATAAGCCCACCAAGACTTCAGAGATTTTTAGAAAACTAAATTAAACATTTATTAACAAAAGAAAAGATTTCAAGCACATACATTGGTCTACAAATTACAATTATAATAACTCCTAAAACCCCTAATTAATCCGGCTTCCAGTTACACCCCTGTTAAAGCAACAGTAAAAACAAATAGATTTTAAATAAATCTAGGCAAGTCAACACAGTACCCTAGACAGTAGAATTCAAAGTGGCTTTTCACAACTTCAGTTAATGCACAAATACTGGAGACTTCTCACACTTCTGGTAGATCTTACAATGCCTTCCCTAACACATAGCCTCATTTTCCTTAATACATGTTTCTCCCTTTTAATGTAAATCCCATTGTTCCCGTATGTCTTTGGAACTTTACATTTTTCATAATATAAATCTTTTCATGGTGCTAATATTGTTAGTAAGCTTTGGGAAAAATAAACACATTGGGGCTAGCTTCCCTGGCTAGGTGTAACATCCTAACATCTCTTTTGAAATTCAAACTGCCCTGATTTATCTAAAAATGCAAATTCTCCTCACCTCACATTCTAAGTCATCAGCCATGTTTACGTATTTAGCATTTCAAACTTAGCTTCTTTTGATGAGTCAAAGCCTCCAGACCAGCTGTCTCCAATTCAATTAAATCCCCCTCACACACACACACACACACACATACACAGAAACTATCTAAACCCCATTATTAACCTACTTTTACAATACAAAACAATAATATTATGAGAATTATTTTACTTTCATGACAGAAGTTAAAAAGCGGGTTGCTGATGGAAGCGTACCCCCTCACCACCCCTCCTGGCCTGAACCTCATTTACTTCTGGTTCACCCACTTCAAGGAAAGCTAACCCTGACAGGTCTTCAGACTCAGGTAAATTTTTATGGTGAGCGCCCAGAAATATTTGTGGTGCTACAAAATCACCTGCGTCAGGTAGCAGAAAGGAAATCGCAGTGACAGGTATAGCATGGCCAGGAGCTCCTGAGCCCAATTAAAAACCTCATAGTTGATTGTTGGCTTTAGTGTTAGGCAGATGATTGTGTTTTCTTTACATTTATGGGTTGTGGATGCCGCTGGCTGGGCCAGCATTTATTGCCCATCTCTAATTGCCTCTAATCTTTAATTTGTTACTCAATTAATTCGGGTACTAATTTATTTTCTTATTCATTCATGGGATGTGGGCTTCACTGGCTGGGCCAACATTTATTGCCCATCCCTCGAGAAAGTGGTGGTGAGCTGCCTTTTTGAACCATTGCAGTCCCTGTGGCATTATTACACCCACTGTGCTGTTAGGGAGGGAGTTCCAGGATTTTGACTCAGCGACAGTGAAGGAACAGCGATATATTTCCAAGTCAGGATGGTGAGCTACTTGGAGGGAACTTCCAGGTGGTGGTGTTCTCATCTATCTGCTGCCCTTGTCCTTTTAGATGGTAGAGGTTGTGGGGTTGGGAGGTGCTGTCAGACAAGACTTGGTGAGTTGCTGTAGTGCAATTTGTAGTTGGTACACACTGCTGCTACTGTGCGTTGGTGGTGAAAGGAGTGAATGTTTAAGTTTGACTTGTTGCCAGAAAGTGTGTCAATGTAAGTCAGTCAGCAGAGGGGCAATGGGTGAACTGTAACAGTAACAATGTTCAAATTCTACCCCAGTGTGTCCTAGAAAAAATTGTCTAGGATTGGTAGTTGCATGGCGTGTGCTTATTGTCCATCCATGAGCATGGGGAGATGATCGGGCCGCTTTGTCCTGGATGGTGTTGAGCTTCTTGAGTGCTTTTGGAACTGCATCATTTTCTCCATGAACATTCAGTCCCTCTACACATCCATCCCCACAAGGACAGCCCTCCGCTTCTTAATAAACAGCAGCCCTGCCAATTTCCACCCCCACCCTCCTAGCCCAGCTGAACGTGTTCTCACAACTTTCCCTTTAACTTCACTCACTTGCTCCAAATAAAAGATGCTACTATGGAAACTTGCTTGGTTCCTAGCTACGTCTTTCTTTTTGAGGGATATATTGAGCATTCCCTGTAATTTCTTGATTATGGATGCGTCTGGCTCCCAACACATTCATAACGTTTGCTTAAAGGTGTCCAAAAATTGAGAAGAATCCCTTTCCCGAGCGTTGTATTCCTCGTCAAGGTGAGTACAAAGTTTACGTAAAATTAAAACTAAAGATTTGTATTTGTCACAATGCAGCATCACCTCTGTTCTCAGGTCCTTATGATGTTGCGGCCATTTATCTTGGTCAGTCACACTGACATGAGGGGCATGCATGGCTCTTGATCCAATCGTTTACAAAGATTTTAGATTTTCTTTTATTCCTCACTCTGCTTCCAGCCAGACATTATTCCCCGCGCTGCATTTGTTAAAAAACATATAGTCATAGGATTGAAACAGATGTAAGCAAAACATTGATCATCCTGGTCATCTCCTCAACAGCATAGCAGCAACATCAATGGCAGAAACTCAGCAAGCCTCCTTAGACAGCACCTCCCAAACCCACATCCACTACCATCTAGAAGGACAAGGGCAGCAGACACATGGGAACACCACCACCTGGAAGTTCCCCTCCAAGTCACTCACCATCCTGACTTGGAAATATATCGCCGTTCCTTCACTGTCACTGGGTCAAAATCCTGGAACTCCTTCCCTAACAGCGCTGTGGGTGTACCTACACCACATGGGCTGCAGCGGTTCAAGAAGGCAGCTCACCATCACCTTCTCAAGGGCAATTAGGGATGGGCAATAAATGCTGGCCCAGCCAGCAACACCCACATCCCATGAATGAATAAGAAAATAAAGTAATACCTGAATTAATTGAGTAACAAAGTACATCTTAGTGGTGCATTATCTGTGATATTACAGCACAAACTAAGAGGCTACCAATTGTTCAATTATAATGTAGGAAATTCCTGTAACTTGAACTGGCCAATGGATTTCCTCAATGTTTGACCGAAGCACAGTTTAAAAAGTTGATAGTGCTCTCAATTGATTGGTTACTGCATTTATCCCTGAGTTGTATTACAGAGTGCTTTCGAATTGTCAGATTTAAAAGCAATTTAATAATTTACAGCCCCAATTCTTCACTGTTACAAATCTCAGTTCACTTTAAAATAAATCAAAAACATTGGTAAGTTAGCTTGATTTAAATGTCATCTATCCAATATTAGCATCAAGCCTGCTCATACCTAAAATAAGAATTCCAAAATTGATTAGAACTCTTGGTAATGAAGGTTTTATACTCATTTATATTTTGAAAGAAAGCCATAATTGAGCAAAATGTATAAGCAACTCGATTAAGTCTCATGAAGTATTCACTTTTGGGTCTCATAATGGAGATCATCACCTCAGCTCTTTATGATGGATTTTATTTTGAGTGCTGATGACATAAATAGGTTTCATACTTCAATCAAATGTTCCTTCTCCTTAATGTCTCCTTAATTACAGCACTCTCCTACCTGTGCAATTTTCTTCATTAATAAATATTCATCAAAATGTTAACATGTAAGTGTTATGATTTTTGTACTAGTTCAAAGGAAGTGTCACAGCAAGTTTATTTATGCTTAGCTTGTGATATATTAGAGGTATATAAGAATTCATACAAGGGCAAAAAGGGCAAAGGCTGGGAAATATATAAAGTACTGCAAAGGGATATAAAAATAATGATGATGGGAATATGAGAAAAAGATAGTGAAGAATATCAAGGACAACACTAAAGGTGTTTCCAAATATGCTACAAGAAAGCGTGAGCCTGAAAGTATTGTGGGCTACATAATGATAAAAGCAGGTGAAACTATAATTGGAAATCAGGAAATGGAAGACTACTGGTTACTTTGTTGAGCATTGAAATACAACAGATACAGGAAAACAAAAAAAAAATCAAGGGGAAGAACTAACTTAGAAAAATAGAGACGTAGAAAAGTTACGGTACAGAAAGAGGCCTATCACGTCTGCATTTGCTGAAAAATTTAAAAAAATTTTTAAAAATAAAAAACTATCTGCCCATTCTAATCCCATCTTCCAGCACCCGGTCCATAGCCTTGCAGGTTACAGCACTTCAGGTGCAGATCCAGGTACCTTTTTAAATGAGTTGAGCATTTCAGTCTCAACCACCAACTTAGGCAGTGAATTCCAGACATCCACTACCCTCCCATGAAATCTGTGCCCCTTAATTAATTAACTTAATTCAATACACTTAAAAACATTGAGAAGAAGAAACTAATACTAAAGATAAACAAATCTCCAGGACCTAATGGTTCCCATTATAGAGTCAGGAATTGTTCCCTTGGAATAAAAAACTGCAAATTATTTAAGAAAGGTAAGAGAGATAAACTAGGCTATTATAGTCCGATTAATCTAATGCAAATGTAGGGAATTTACTAGAATCTGTTATTAGTGACAGAGTGACTGAACATTTGGATTAATATAAACTTATCAGGGAGAGTGAACATGAATTTGGAACAGGGAAGACATATCTAATAAACTGAGTTCAATTTTTGGAGGAGGTAACTAACATGGTAGGTAAGTGAGTGTCTATAGACAGTATTTTCGAAAAGACATTCAACATATTTCCATATAAGAGACTATTTATAAAGATGGGGCTGCATGGAATTTGATTCAACCTATTTGCCTGGTTGGAAGATAGAAAGACAGATTATGGAGAATTGGTATATGTACTCAACTTGGTAGGATGTGACTGGTGGTCTCCCCCAGTGATCTGTACAGGGGTAAAGAAAGAAAGAGCCTTGTAGGCCAGTAAGTTTGATGTCTGTTGTGGTGGAGGTGTTAGAATTGATCATTAATGGGGTTATAGATGGGCACTTAGTAAAACTCAAGGTAATCAGGAAGAGTCAGTATGGTTTTGTGAAAGGGAAATCATGTTTTACCAATTTATTAGAGTTCTTTGAAGGAGTAACATGTGCGGTGGATAAAGCAGAGTCTGTAGATGTACTGTATTTGGATTTCCAGAAGGCGTTTGATAAGGTGCCACATCAAAGGCTTTTGCTGAAAATAAATGCTCTTGGTGTAGGGTGTAACATATTAGCATGGATACAAGATTGGCTGACTGTCAGAAAACAGAGAGTATGCATTATTGGGTTTTTATCTGATTGGCAGGTTGTGACGAGTGGAGTTCTGCAGGGGTCTGTGCTGGGACCTCAACTTTTTACAGTTTATGTCAATAACTTAATTGAGGAGAGTGAAGGCATGGTGTCTAAATTTGCAGATGACACAAAGATAAGTAGGGAACTGGGTTGTGAAGAGGACACAAGGAGGTTGCAGGCAGATATAGATAGGTTGTGTGAGTGGGAAAAAGTCTAGCAGATGGAGTATAATGAGGGAAAATGTGAAGTTGTTCACTTTGGCAGGAAGAATCAAAAAGCAGAGTATTAATTAAATGGAGAATGACTACAGAATTCCAAGGTGCAGAGGGATCAAATGTTCTAGTGCATGAGTAACAAAGAGTTAGTATGCAAATACAACAAGTAATTAAGAAGGCTAATGGGATGTTATCCTTTATTACAAGAGGAATCAAATATAAAAGTAAGGATGTTATGCTTCAGTTACACAGGGCATTGGTGAGACCACACCTCGAATACTGTGTGCAGCTTTGGTCTCGTTATTTAAGGAAGGATGTAAATGTATTGGAGGCAGTTCAAAGAAGGTTGACTAGATTGATACCTGGAATGAGTGTGTTGTCTTATGAGGAAAGGTTGGACAGACTGGGCTTGTTTCCACTGGGGTTTAGAAGAGTGAGGGGTGACTTGATTGAAGTTTACAAGATCCTGAACGGCATTGACAAGGTGGATGTGGAAAGGATGTTTCCTCTTGTGGGTGAGTCCAGGACTAGGGGGCACTGCTTTAAAATTAGGGGGCTCCATTTTAAGACAGATGAGGGGAAACTTTTTCTCTCAGAGGGTTGTGCGACTTCGGAATTCTCTGCCTCAGAAGGCGTTGGAGGCGGGGACATTGAATATTTTTAAGGCAGAGATATAAAGGTTCTTGTTAGGCAAAGGAATAAAAGATTATTGGGGGTAGATGGGAATGTGGAATTCTAAACACAAACAGATCAGCCACAATCTTATTTTATGGCGGAGCAGGCTCGAGCGGCTGAATGTCCTACTTCTGCTTCTATTTCGTATATTCTTATGTTTGTATGAATAGCACCATTTTGCCATATGAACCTGATGTCATCATAATGACAGTAATTTTTTTTTAATTCGTTCATGGGATGTGGGCGTCGCTGGCTAGGCCAGCATTTATTGCCCATCCCTTAATTACCTTTGTTCAGAGGGCATTGAAGAGCCAACCACATTGCTGTGGGTCTGGAGTCACATGTAGGCCAGACCAAGTAAGGACGGCAGATTTCCTTCCCTAAAGGACATTAGTGAACTAGAATGGGCCTTTACAACAATCGACAATGGCTTCATGATCATCAGACTTTTAATTTCAGATTTCTTATTAAATTCAAATTTCACCATCGGCAGTGGGTCTCTGGAATACTAGTCCAGTGACAATACCACTATGTCAGTGCCACAATGCTGCCTTGCACACATTCAGCTGTGCTTCCTCCCTGAGAACATTCTCAGGAAGGCAGCGCTGTTAACTTATTTGTAATCTTAAAGACCACTCCTCCGAGCATGGGTCAGAAGTAGTGTCTCTGAAGTGATGCTGGAAACTGCATCTGATTGTTTAGAAAATTGAAAACGATCAGCTCAGATATGAACACAAAGAAGATTACGAATAACATTATGCAAAGACACAGTCAGAATACATAAATACTATAACTGAACCTTTGGATCATGATTTTAAGTATAAAAAAGATAAAAACAACAGAAAAAATCACTATTTCTAAAGACTAATAAAACTCAGAGGAGCTTCAGTTCAATTTCAGAGTGAACCTGGTAATGTGAAACCCAGTATTCCAATCATTTCACTCATATCTGATTGGACAGCAGTCTTGCTAAAATAAAAGTGAAAATCTGATCATTAATCTTCTGCTGTTTAGCCTGAGAAGGGAAGTAGAATAAGTTTTTCATTTCAATGGAAATGACTGCCTCCAGTCACAGAATATTCAATTTGTACCATTGACTAAATCTCCTACATTTGTTCTGAATGTGCGCAGACTGGTGCACCTACATGAATCAGCTTACTGCAAGAGGGCAGGCATTTCTAGGTGATGCATATGATCTGAAAATGAGATTGTAGCAGTTCTTTGAGCTCCCTTGCTGTGAGATGGAAGTTGCTGCTTACTGCTACTCCGAGTGGAGCATAGAAAACCCCTTTCCATGCCTGTTCACCGACAGCTCCCCCCAACCCCACACCACCCCCTCCCCGTGTAGGAATAATCAAACAAATCTCCGGCAATTCCCAGCAGGTGGCAGCTTACAGGATGGGTCATAGAGCGCAGGGGAACCCAAGGGAAGCAGTTTAAAGGCGGAACTCAGGTGGATCATTTTGCATTTATTCTTTCCTGGGATGCAAATGTCGCTGACAAGGCCAGCATTTGTTACCCATCCCTAATTGCCCTTGAGAATGTGGTGATGAGCTGCCTCCTTGAACCGCCGCAGTCCAACCACCGAAGTTTCCTGCCTGAAACACGTTTCCTCTGCTGTCTCTGAATTGAAAGCAGCAAGGAAATTCACCCCTATGTGTTGAGGGACAGGGGGGCACAGGTTGGCATTGTCTGGAAAATTTTCACCTGTCCTTAGGAGCTTCATTCAACATTGAATAAGAGAATGTCCATAGTCAAACCTGCAATCTCTCCCATTCCCTCCTAGCAGTCCAAATGCCTAATCTACATTCAAAGTGAAGAACTAGAATAATGACAGTGATGTTTGCAGTCGGCCAGGAGGTGTGCCATTGACAGGTTGGGGCAGTTGTCCATTTGCAGGATGTGGAGTGTGTCCCAGTGAGGGCAATGGGACTTCAAACAAGTGCGTTGGTTTTCTTTTTGAGGTCTGTGAGAAATGGGTGGTTATTAAAAACATTTTTTACAGAATCACCGAATCACACAGTGCAGAAGAGGCCCTTCGGCCCATCGAGTCTGCACTGACACGTGAGAAACACCTGACCTATCTACCTAATCCCATTTACCAGCACTTGGCCCATAGCCTTGAATGTTATGATGTGCCAAGTGCTCATCCAGGTACTTTTTAAAGGATGTGAGACAACCCGCCTCCACCACCCTCCCAGGCAGCGCATTCCAGACCGTCACCACCCTCTGGGTAAAAAAGCTTTTCCTCACATCCCCACTAAACCTCCTGCCCCTCACCTTGAACTTATGCCCCCTTGTGACTGACCCTTCAACTAAGGGGAACAGCTGCTCCCTATCCACCCTGTCCATGCCTCTCATAATCTTGTACACCTCGATCAGGTCACCCCTCAGTCTTCTCTGCTCCAACGAAAACAATCCAAGTCTATCCAACCTCTCTTCATAACTTAAATGTTTCATCCCAGGCAACATCCTGGTGAATCTCCTCTGCACCCCCTCCAGTGCAATCACATCCTTCCTCTAATGTGGTGACCAGAACTGCACACAGTACTCCAGCTGTGGCCTCACCAAGGTTCTATACTTCTCCAACCTGATCTCCCTATTTTTGTAACCTATGCCTCGATTGATAAAGGCAAGTGTCCCATATGCCTTTTTCACCACCCCACTAACATGCCCCTCTGCCTTCAGAGATCTATGGACACACATGCCAAGGTCCCTTTGTTCCTCAGAACTTCCTAGCGTCATGCCGTTCATTGAATACTTCCTTGTCAACTTACTTCTTCCAAAGTGTATCACCTCACATTTTTCAGGGTTAAATTCCATCTGCCACTTATCTGCCCATTTGGCCATCCCGTCTATATCTTCCTGTAGCCCAAGACATTCAACCTCACTGTTAACCACCGGCCAATCTTTGTGTCATCTGCAAACTTACTAATCCTACCCCCCACATAGTCATCTATGTCGTTTATATAAATGACAAATGATAGGGGACCCAGCACAGATCCCTGTGGTACGCCACTGGACACTGGCTTCCAGTCAATAAAGCATCCTTCAGTCATCACCCTCTGTCTCCTACAACTAAGCCAATTTTGAATCCACCTTATTAAATTACCCTGTATCCCAAGTGCATTTGCCTTCTTTATAAGTCTCCAATTTGGGACCTTGTCAAAGGTTTAGCTGAAATCCATATAAACCACATCAACTGCACTACCCTCATCTACACACCTAGTCACCTCAAAAAATTCAATCAAATTTGTTAGGCATGACTATCCTTGATCAACCCTTGCCTCTCCAAGTGTAGATAGGTTCTCTCCTTCAGAAATTTCTCCAAAAGTTTCCCTAACACTGACGTGAGACTAACTGGCCTGTAGTTCCCTGGCTTGTCTCTACAGCCCTTCTTAAATAGCGGAACCACATTAACTGTTCTCCAGTCCTCTGGCACCTCCTCCCATGTTCAGAGAGGAATTAAAAATTTGGGTCAGAGCCCCTGCAATCTCCTCCCTTGCCTCCTTCAGCAGTCTGGGACACAAATCATCAGGACCTGGAGATTTGTCCACTTTTAAGCCTGCCAACACCTCCAACACCTTGTCACTCCCTAGATCAATTTGCTCAAGAACCTCACAGTCTCTCTCCCCGAGTTTGGTACATTCATCCTCATTCTCTTGGGTGAAGACGGATGAGAAGTATTTGCTCAACACTCTAGCGATGTCCTCTGGCTCCACCCAGGGAATATTTGAGGAATATTGTGTTATTCTGTGGAAAAGGTATGTGTGTTTGTGTGTGTGTGTGTGTGTGATTTCATTAAGCTGGGCAGAGGTTAATAGGAGACAAGTTGTTGTGTGTGTGGAGGTGGCGGGGAAGGCGGTTCAAACATGTAAAGGGATCGAGGTAAAAGCAAAATACTGCAGATGCTGGAAATCTGAAACAAAAAACAGAAAATGCTGGGAAAACTCAGCAGGTCTGGTAACCCCCTGCTGAGTTTTTCTAGCAGTTTCTGCTTTTTGTTGAAGGATAGAGGTGTTACGTTGAGGTACAAGTAAATAGTTTAGATCTAACATTTGCATTTTCAGATAAGTTGTGAGGTTGTTTGAATATCAAAGGGGAGTCAGAGGTGCCAAGAAACATGTTTGTATCTTGTAGGAGTTTTATATGTAAATAAAAGGGAGATATTATATTTTATTAACCTGAAAGCAAAGATAAGATAGGCATGGAAGATTTTATGTTTGGAAGGATTTGAGTTTCAAAGAAGTGTGAGAACAATGGAACCTAAGATGAAAGTTGGAATAAAGTATTTTAGTTACTGTGGGGAGCTTTAGGGTAGCTATAGCTGGAGCTGCTGTTTGAGCTGGGAGATGTGCAGCTGGATCTGAATTGGAAGCTATTAGCTCTGGGCTAGGAGGACTTACCATTTGAATCAGCCATCCAGTCAAGCCAGAAAAGTCTTGGGCTACAACAAGCAGTTTTATTCTGAAGTTTGGATTCCATGGTAGAATAGGAGAGAGTCGTGAGGTCGTGTGGTATGCCTCTATTAAAGCTACAGCAGTTTGCCTTGGGTAATATTACTGGATTTCCTATAGTTAAATATCTATAAGGGAGTGTTGCCTGGAAGGTGTTTACTTGTGGGTCTGAGCAAGTGGAGAGTCTTTTTGGGGGGAATAAGACCATAAGACATAGGAGCAGAAATTAGGCCATTCGGCCCATCGAGTCTGCTCTGCCTTAATTGTGCAACTGTAGTTGCCTGTGTTTAAGTTTTCTTTTGTTCTTGTTCATAAAACTTTTACTTTTAACTTTTAAAATCCCAGAGGTGTTACTGGACCTCTCACTGCTGAGATCAGGACACCTTCTTCTCGTTTTCAGAATAAAATAAAGGGCCCATAAGCCATTTTCCCTCTGGGATTTGGTTTGCACAGCAATTAACACTGTCTGTGGTCATAACAGGTCCTGTATCAGTGGGAGTGCTTCGTCAAGCGGTGATGTTGTTTGAGGAGCATGTTTTTTCCTGGGACCATCAGGGGGGGGTTCAGTGTGTGTGAGTACAGGAAGTCACTCGAGCTATTTTGGCTTTTGGTGTTGTCAATCTGTTCAAGGATTCTTGTGGGTTTTTTTAAAGATGTCATTCAGAAGCTCACTCGTGCAATTACTGGGCTCCTTCGCACTAGCCATCATTTACTGGAAGCTTCTGGATAGTTCCACCAATGGCCCCGGCAACTTCTTGTGCTCGGGAAACATTGTAAAGAGACCAAAGACATTTGATACTCTGATTTCGGCAGCTGAGAGAAGGCGAATTCTATCCCAAGTAAATCCCTTCACACTCTCAGCTGCTCATCTTCATCCACATGCTCTTGCTCCTACCCACCTGCATTCTGTGGCTCATCATCTGCCTCTCATGGGAAGGGTCTGGTTCCAGAAGTTGACAAGATCCTGAAAAGACATGGGAAAGGACCGCTGTGCAAGAGAGAACTGAGAAAGGTAAAATCAGTGCAGTATAGGTACGCACATCACTTCCAGTTGCTACTCATGCAAGAATTGTATGGCAGTCCTTCTGATCGGATGTTAGTTAATGTCCTGTGGAGGATTATGGGATACAAACCCCATGCTCCTATTCCTTCATGCTTGGCAGCACGGTATCAATATGGCCCATTTTCCGGGAGGGATTGGGAGATCCCCTGCCCAGCTCCCATTGTGGAGAGTTCTCTTTCATTGTGAGTTGTCTTCTGCAGTAAGAGATGAAACCAGGATAAAACTAACTAAACAGTGAACAGTGCCAGCCACAAGGCGTTGTGTGACTCAGTGTAGCCTCTGAAATAGAAGGTTGAAGGTTCAACCACCACTCCTAGACTTGAGCAGATAATCCTGATGACATTTCAGTAGCACAAAGTGTACTTACAGCACAGAAACAGGCCATTCAGCCCAAAAGGTCTATGTCATTTTTCATGCTGTACACAAGCCTCCTCTGACCTTTCTTCATCTCAGCCTATTTACATATACTTCTCCCTCATGTCTTTAGCTAGTTTCCCTTAAACGCGTTAACTTCAATTACTCCAACTTCGACATTTTTCACCACCCTCTGAATAAAGAGGTTTCTTTTTTCTCTTTATCCTTCTGTGGACTGTGGACATCACTGACAAGCCCAGCATTTGTTGCCCATCCCTATTTGCCCTTGAAGTGGGTGACTTGTACAGGCATTTCAGAGGGCAGTTAAGAGTCAACCACATTGATGTGGGTCTGGATCCAGACCAGGTAAGGATCACAGGTATCATCAACAATTCGTTGATGAATGAGTCAATCACATCACTATGTTTTTGACTGCGTTGATTAAATTTTGCCCTCCCTATGACACTATTTTTATGAAGACTGAAGTATGAGTCTAAGGCTCCGATGACATTCTCGTAGGAGGCTGTCTATATGTTCACGCCCTGTCTGTCCAGCATGTTGTCTGCTCTGGCCCCAACAGTGTATAACGAAGTGCTACCTTGACTTTGTTCTCTTTACTTGCAAGACTTGAGGCATTGCAATACCGGGTAAAACATCCTTGCCCATTTTGCCATTGCTCGGCCGGCCTGGGGCCCTGTTTATTTTGAAAGGATTCTGGTAGGAGCAAAGTCATAGTCTTTTCTCGCCCTGGTTCAAAGTTGTCTTTCCCCCATGCTGCTTGCATTGCCAGTGGCTGGGCTGGTGTCATTATTTTGCCGTCTCCAGTGTGGTTACTGCATCAGCCTTGAGGTCCTTTGATTGAAGGTTTTTCTCGTCATTTTTCTACTATTCCTCTGTGGATGTAGTCACAGCTGTCACCATCTGTTATTGTGGGTTTACCTCGAGAAATGTTGGCTTCTTACTCCAAAAGAGACCTGGCTGGAGGCAGTGATCTTTTGTTCAAAAACATTTATGTACATGCTAATTATTTACAAAGGTTAAGTTAGATCAAAACATAACAGGAGCTGCTCTCCAGGATGCTTCACACTCATCTCCTCTCAGTGAGTGACATCACTGTGACATAGGCCAGAATTTTGTGCTCCTCCACAGGCGTGTTTTTAGGCGGGGGTAGGGGGGCGTTGGTGGTGGTGGGGGGGAGTGTGAAATTGCAGGGATGGGATTCCCTCTGGGTTCCTGTTCACCCCGACCACGCAGCCATTTAACCCCGGGTGGGGGGGACGGGGATGGGGCAATGCCTCAGATAGGAAGCCCAGCCTTGCCCCAAAGTAAGCCATTCACTGCCCAGCCTCAATTTTTAGTCCCCTTCTGAAGTTGGGCACTTCACCGTTAGGGTCTGGTGGCCTCCAGACCTCGCTCCCCCCCCGCCTCCCGACAGCCTCTCCCCCGAGACCCTGACCCCCCAGACCTTCCCTACCCTCAAACCAACCTGGGCCTCCGGTTCCCGAACTTGGTCTCCGACATCCTCTTGAACTTCCTTTTTTGTCCACTGCAGTGCGGACTCTGCGGGGACTGGAGAGCTGCCGGCCAATCAGACTGGCCGGCAGCGCTCTGAGACGTGGCTTCCTCCCAAGTGAGGGGCAGAATTCCCGCCTGCAGCCAATGAACATTGGTTGGAACAAGAAATGCCTGCCGGACAGTTGGAGTCGGCGGGGATGTGTTCTCCAACCGCTCTTCAGATGGCAGGAAACATGGCGACGCCATCCTAAAAGCTCCAGCCATAGTTCCTTACGCACATGCTCAGTAGCTATCATTAGAATGAACCCTCGACTCTACATATTCCTCCGCCCAAAATGCCCCATCTTGCTCTTGTTATGTTGAAATTCAGTTGCCATTTACACACCCGTTATGCAGGTTTACTATTTTTTTTGTGTTTTATTGCAGTCTTCCTCAGTATTAACTATACCCCACAAGATTTGATATTCAGCTTTGATTCCTGAGTCCAAATAGTTATGTAAAAAGCTTACAAAAGTGAGATCCCAGCACTGAGCCTTGTGGACTACCAGTTTCCACCTTCCACCAATCCGAGTAACTAACATTAACCCCAACTCCCTGTTTGATGTTTTGTAGCCAGTCTGCTCTCTATCCTGCTCCTCGTCCCCAACTCCACCTTTTTGACTGTAGTCATGAACATGCTATATGCTACCTTATTGAAAGCCTTTTAGAAATTTGAGTACATCACATCCACTGCATTGACCTTGCATACTCTTTCTCTTAATTCTTCAAATAATTCAATAAAGCTGGTAAAACATGACCTCCCATTTGGAATTTCATGCTGACTTTTCTTTAATGGATCAGTATTTACTGAAGTAGGGCATCTCACAATGCGCCCCATTAGTTAAACCCATTCCTCCAACCTTCAGTTCAAAATGTTTTTGCCCTGTAAGTTGTTGGATTGTCAGCCGATAGTGGAAGAGGGAGGGCACTAGGGTAACTGGGATTTTGCTGAACAACAGGACCAACCGTCTGACATCTTAATCAATGAGGGAGTTAAAAGATTGGGAACTAAACAGAGGGAAAGACTGAGAAGGAAGATAAATTAGAGTGAATGAATTCTAATCATGTGAAGAAAGAGAAATAAAGAGAGGGAAAGACAGACTTGGATTAAAAGAGAAATAAAAAAGACACAAAGGAAACATAAGAATGTTTTTTTACATTTGATGTTTGACACTTCCTTAAAATCTTTGACAATTCATCACCTGAAGGAATGAAATGTCACACTTTTAATTGTTCACTTTCTGGGCTAAGAGTTTGAATGGCAATCATTAACAATTATGGCATCACTCAAATACACTCTTAATAACTGGATTTAACTCTCTGTCATGTTGAATGAACAATTAATGTGCAAATGTAGCAAGTTCATGAAACCCACAGGGAGGTCAAAGGGCAAGCCATCATCTTCATGAAGCTCAAGGAGAGCAGCTCAAATTGTCCAGCAACTTGTACCTATTTGCAATTTGCAGGGTATCTCTCTTACATTACCAATTACTGGCTGATGTGTATGTAAATAACAGCATGTGTTGTTTACACACTGTTATCTTTTCCGCAAATTGAATCCCATTATGTTTTCATAAAAGCAAAATACTGCGGAAGCTGGAAATCTGAAATAGAAACAGGAAATGCTGGAAAAACTCATGTCTGACAGCATCTGTGGAGAGAGAAACAGAGCTAACTCTCAAGTCCATATGACCGTTGTTCAGAGTCATTATGTTTTTGTTGCCTAGAAGATTTTCTATTTCATATTTAAGTAAAAATTCCGTTATCTTTTTTACCATCTGCATTCAGTTAACTGGTCTACAGTTTCCTGAACTTGTTCTATCTTCATTATTAAATGGAGGATTGAATTCTGTAGGCAGCTAGGGAATGGAGTTTCTAGTGGGACCAAAGTTAATGACTTCAGTCCTTCTGATATTCGGTTGGAGAAAATTTCTGTTTTTCCGGTACTGGATGTCAGGCAAGCAGTGTAACAATTTAGTAACAGTGGAAGAATCAATAGAGGTGATGGCGAGGGAGAGCTGAGTCTTGTCATGTGAGACTGCAGTGCATTGAGACTGCAGATTGTGGGGATCAGTTAATGCAGTGGGTCGCACTTGGAAAGCACCTGGGTCACATACTGCAAAATTATGGACAAAATTATAGGACACCTGAAGCTTTGCAGAAATGTATCTCTGCTGCAAAAGAATGGGCAGCTATAGGGACTAACGGGTCTCAAACCTACAGCTGGAGAGTTATTGACAGTGTATGACTGCTGATGGGCTCAGGATCTTGCTTTCTGAGTCAAATCACAGAACAATCATCTTTTTCTAGGTGAAAGGAATAGCGAGCCAGCCACCTACCTGCCCCTTCTGATGAGGTCTGTGAACCTTTTGTGATACTGCAGCCAATGAAGTTTACAAGTGCTTTCAGGGTTCAGTTGTTTTGACACTTGCGCACATTCTGTTCTGCTGTCCTTTGCAGTTTTCCTCCCTTGGTCAGGTACATCATAGTTTTCATTCACTGCACAGCCTGCAGCAGTGCATCCCAATGCTCTGATCAGCAGAATGTGACAACGCCTTTTGTTTTGCTGTGGGCCCTGATGCAATTCAAGCCATTCTGAAGTCCAGGAAAGGGATGGAACAATAAGAGCAGATACGTTCTGGGGAACACTTTGGTCAAGAACCGATTCGAATCTGCACAAACCACTTAGGACAACACTGCAGCAATATACAGAATTTTATGAAATAGCAGCCTACCTCCACATTTATTTAGCACCGAGCTGCCTCACTTGGGATCAGTGAGAAATCAGTCAGGTGTCACATGGCCGCAATCTGATGCAAAGATTTTAGAGCTAGCACGACCATCTTTGGGCCTTTGCTGACCAGCTTCCATGAACCTTAGGCCCATAAATGTTGCTGGGATCACCATCAGTTTCTTGGAGGAGTTCCTGGTGCACCATACCTCTTGAGTCAGACCCCTGCTTTTAATGGCTGAACTGAACATGGATTTTCTGCCACCTGTGAATCTTCCACCAATTGGAGATCTCCTTGTGCACTTGCACACTCTCTCCCCCTCCATGGTCAATGAGACCCCACAGGAAAATCAGACGGTATTTAGGCTTGTGGTGAGGTGCATTCTTCCTGAGCAGTGCTGTGGAAGATCTGCTCTTTTGTGCGTATTTGTGATACAAAATGGAATGCATTTATTGCCCAGAAATGCAGTGCTTCCATTATTAATGTGAGAGGATTTTGGAGGTTGAGAATGTGAGTAGCTGTATATTAATAATCGATAGGAGAAAATCTTTCAAAAACAGTAATAAGAATTACAAAATCCCTGGGGCTGAATAACTGGGCAAAAAAGCAGGAAGGAACACAAAAGGATACCAGACAGGATTCCCAGAGATCTGCAGCAAACTCAAATCCCAGATTCGCAAGCCCCCACAAAACTGCACAGTAGGCACATGGAAAATGGAGACTCCACAACAACTGACAGCAACAACTGGCATTTATGTAGCACCTTTAACATGGAATCAGAGCTGGGGAATTTCTCGGTGAAATAAATCCTTCTTAAAAATGTGGCGTAAAACAGCGCTTATACTGGTGGCATTTAGTTTTCAAACGAGCCGTCACCTGCTGTTGAAGTGTGGTCTACCATGCTGACCCTTTTCCACTCCCAGTGTGCTGCTCATCTGCTTTGTATCTGCCACTTGACACCTAACTGATTTTAGCCAAGTGAGGCAGCTTGGTGTTAAATGACAAGGAGCTAAACTGGTGTTTTGTTTAGTTTTAAGTGCAGTATGCCCTAGTGTGTTGAACAGCTCGTTGAAAGCACTGTGAATCCTTTCAAATGAGAGTTTAAAATTACAACGATGTATCCCCCACTATGCTTAAAGTGATGGTGAGACCAGTGCGGCTGACAGTGTAATTAAGCTCGCCAGCACACTGAACAAGCTATCAGCTGTTTGCAATTTTAAACATGAAATATTTAGTGCTGAGGCCTTGCTTCCTGTGCTTTGAGACATAATTTGTAAATAACAGCTCTTTAAACATTTAGTTCAAAGATTGAGCAGTTTAAAGCTAAGAAGTTGCACTTAGGGTATCTGCAAAACTAATCTGCAAAACTGAGGTTAACAAAAGCAACTTGTATTTATATAGCGCCTTTAATGTAAGAAAATGTTCCAAGGTGCTCCACAGGAGTGTTACAAAACACAGTTTGACACTGAACCACATTAGGAGCCATTCAGAGCGGTGACCAAAAGGGAGGGCAAAGTGTTGGGGTTCAAGGACCACCGACAGGGTGAAGGGAGAGGTAAACAGGAGAGATTTGGGGAGGGATTTCAGAGTTTAGGACAAGGAAAATCAGGATGCACAGGAATTGGAAGAGCTCAGAGATCTCGGAGCTTTGTAGGAAGGGGGTGGGGAGGGGTGGTGCGGGTGAGGTTAGGTGGGGGGTTGGGGGAGGTGACGTTTACAGAGAAATCTCTCATAGTTGATGTGTGTAATACAGGCAGATTTGAATAAAATGGCTCAGATTCAGAACACAACCCAGGTAATCATTCTAACATAATTATAGTGGGGCAAATTTGTTATCAAAGACATTTATTTAACAGAGGCAAGAAGAAGAGAAGAAGGTTAGTGTGGTAATCTGATGTGTAATATACCTTTAAGGCAAATGTTGAAATGTAAGATCACATGATCTTGGTACCCAATAGCAGAGTAGCAAGGGCTACCTCTATAGTCAGAGTTAGAGTCTGAAGAGTAAGGACAGAGTTTTGAGTGGTAAACACACAAGCGTAGCTGCTGAGTTCCTTTTGTAAATAAACAGAATGTGTTTCTTCTAAGAACGTTCTACCGATCTTCTCTGTCTCGGTACCAACTCAGTCACCCTGAACAAACCGTGCAGCCCGGATCCTTTAGCCCCAACAAACCAGGGAACTGGGTCCAACAAACTGATGTCAAGAGTGAGAAAAAAGAAAAGACACGAAAGGACGGGGTAAAGAGCAGGAAAGAATGAAGGAAATCGGAAGGACCGAAATCGGGCGGTACCTTGCACGGTGGTTGTGGGAAAGGAAAAATTTCCTTCCTGATTGTCGAAGCAATCCCCTCAGAGCAGGCTGAAATTTGGAAGAGTGGAGCCTCTTGATCTAACCTGGGACAACGGGTCTCACTATGTTGAATGTCTCGCGTTCTTCTTCCAGGCGAATGACCTCACGGGGGAGGAGAAGAAACACATGATCCATTTATCCACGTGTGGGAGTGAGACACACCGATTAATTTGAAATTGGTTGGCACCCAGTGCCCCAGATTCAAAATGTTTTGATGACTTAGTAAACCTCGTAAAGAATCATTACCAGCCCAAACCGTCGGTGATGATGCAACAGTTCAAATTTAACTCAAGGAATAGATCCTCGGGGGAGACAGTTGCTTCTTATGTGGCAAGTCTGAATCAATTAACTGAATATTGTGAGTTTGGTATATTTATCAATGATATGCTCAGAGATCGTTTGGTGTGTGGTCTAAATGAAGATGCCATTCAGAGGAGGTTAATGTCTGGAACAGATTTAGATATTCAGAAGGCATTGGAAATCGCTCTGGCCAATGGAAGGTGCAGAGCGAGACTCGGAAGCCACACAGGGAGCGCAAAATGGCACATCCTCCATGTTGGGCAGGGAGCCTCAGCCAAAAAGAGGGCGAAAGTGCAGAGTTTTACTCAGAAGCGGGAAGCAGCCACTGCTAGCAGACAAATTAAAAGTGACAATTTAGCAGTGAAGAAACATGGCATAATGGTAACAGAGGCGGAAGCAGATAACCTTGTAATGAGTCACAGTTTGAAAAGATCGAATGATTTTCTGTCATCGAAATGGATGCCTCATGAGACATTGTGAAGATAGAATCAGGCAGATTTTCAGACAAAAGCAAAAACCCAATGAGATTAACAGTGTTGAAAAGCCTGAAGCAATAGATCCTGATATTTATTCATTATATAATTTAAGGGTAGGAAGAACAGAGTCTATCTATGTAACCATGAGAGTGAATGAGAGGCCTATCAGAATGGAGGTGGATACTGGAGCAGCCACCATGGTGATGGGTGAGCCTAATTTTAAATACCTGAATCATGGAGAACGTAAACTGAATTTGGAAGAAACTGCTGACAAATTAGCAACTTACGCAGGAGAAGACACACAAGTCAAGAGCATATGTAGAGTCTCAGTACACTACAGAGCTCAAACAGTGAGACTACCCTTGCTGGTGGTAACAGGCAGAGGACCAAGCATACTAGGATGAAACTGGCTGAGGGAAATCAACGTTGATTGGTCACAGAGATTCCAAAAGAAAAGCAAAAACCTGCGGAAAGACCTTCACCCACGACGGGGACGCTTGAGTGACTGTTCCTCCAAGTGGATGAAAGCCATTGTTATCTGAACTTCACAGTGCACTTCCCAGAATTTACCCCTCCTGGGGTAAGTGTATACCTCTGGAAAAGTACGAAGAGGAACAGGAAGTAAAATGAAGGAGGAGTTGGCAGAGAAGACATGACAATGCTTAACTTTCCTGGAAGCAGTACACCAATGCAAAAATAGAGATGGAAGAACTGGAAAATCAGCCACGTGAAACCAAAGATGCTTTGGAGGCAAATGTTGCAGAGTTTTCTAAGAAGCAGACAGGTGATAAAATTCAGGAAAACTCAACCACTGAGTTCACTCAAGTCGAGCTTACATCTGAGATTAGTCTGGCCAATATGGAAGTTGAAAAGAAGGTGAGAATAAAATCAGTGTCAATTAATTCATATCCTTGAGATGTCCCAAAAGGTTTCACAGCCAATGATGCACTTTTGAAGCGTAGCCACTGTTGTTGTTCAGGCAAATGCAGCAGTGGATTTGGAGGTGGTTAGGTCCCACAAACAGTATAAATGATCAGTTAATTTGTTTTCAGAAATCTTGATTAAAGAGTCTTTTATGCTTTTGGTAATCAGGTTCAGTGTGTCCGGTAAACATGAGCTGCGCCCTCGATATTAACTCATCAGTTGGTTCTTGAAACAATACAGGTAGGGAGACCGATTAACTGAACAAACACTCGTGGTTTGTTGGAACTAAGGACAGAACACGAACACCATGTGTGCTTCTTCAATCACGCCCAGCTCTCAACTTGCAGTTTCCCGAGAAGCCCGTGCTGTGTAGCGATTGGGCAATACAGTCACATGGTCAACTAACTACATTCTTCTTACACAGAACTCCACTTTACCACAGGGTCCCAGATAATGGAAGAACTATTCTGCTTTCCTTCCAAAAGTGCTGTGAGATCTGTTACATCAACCCGAATAACAGAGAGGACTTTTGGTTTAGCCTCTCATCCAAACAATGGCACCTCAAAGTAATTCACCATTCCCACGGTGCTGCACTTAAGCGCCAAGCTTAGGTTATATGCGGAGATTCCGAGGGTGAAGTTTCTTCAGTTGCTTTTTAAAAGTTTAGGGTTTGAAAAGCAGGAACAAAATAGACCACAAAAGGTCCAGATAAATTTGGAGCATGTGGTGAAAATCACTTTTTCTTTTGAATGTTACTGGAAATTAAGGAGACTAGCCAGGGAATAAAAACAGGCACAATTAAGCTTAATGACAAACCCCCAGTTATTTATACAATTCATGGACAGACACTCAAGGGGCCACAAAGGCTCTGGTAAGTGACCTGTGTGTCATCCAAACTAAAGCATTTAATTTTGTCTAATGAAACAGTGCTTGTTTAAACAAAATAGTTATCCGCCTACAAGAATATTTCTGGATATTGGCTACTTGCAAGTTTTGGTATATGGTCTGATGCCAGAGGACTCACTGTTGTCAGTAAGACAATATGAATCCTCAACGTAGTCCAGAAATGCATTTCAAGTACGTTAATTCCTCATCTGATCTGAATTTCTTCATTAAAGAAAGTAGCTACAGAGACAATGGATGCACTGGCTGAAATCTTCCAAGAATCCTTCAATTCTGTAAAAGTCCCAGAGAATTGGAAAACTGCCAATCTAACCCCCTTATTCAAAAATGGAGGGAGACAAAACACAGGTAACTATTGGCCAGTTAGCTTAACATCTGCCACTGGGAGGATGTAACAGCAGAGCATTTAGAAATACATAATCTAATCAAGCAGAGTCACCATGACTTCATGAAGGGGAAATCATGCCTGACAAATTTATTAGGTTTCTTCAAGGAGGGAACCAGCAGGATAGATAAAGGGGAACCAGCAGATGTAATATATTTGGATTTCCAAAAGATGTTTGGTACCACACATAAGGCTAATTAATAAGAAAAGAGCCCATGGCGTTGGGGGAAGCATATCAGCATGGATAGAGAATTGGCTAACTAATAGAAGACAGAGAGTTGGGATAAGGGGGCATTTTCAGGATGGCAACCTATAATCAGTGGAGTGGCAGAGGGGTCAGTGCTGGGGCCACAATTATTTACAATATATAAATGACTTAGATGAATGAAGTGAATGTACTATCCCCAAATTTGCAGATGATACAAAAATAGGTGGGAAGGCTAATGGTGAAGATGACACAAGGAGTCTGTAGAGGGATAGAGACAGGTTAAGTGAGTGGGCAAAAACTTGGCAGATGGAATATAATGTGGAAAATACGAGGTTATGCACTTTGGCAGGAAGAATAGAGGAGCTGAATATTATTTAAATGGAGAAAGACTGCAGAAAGCTGCAGCACAGAGGGATTTGGGAGTCCTCGTGCATGAATCACAAAAAGCTAACATACAAGTTCAACAGGTAATAAGGAAGGCAAATGGAATGTTGGCCTTTATTTCGAAGGGAATCGAATATGAAAATAGGAAGTCTTGCTAAAACTACACAAGGCATTAGTTAGACCACACCTAGAATACTGTGAACAGTTTTGGTCCCCTTATCTAAGGAAAGATATACTGGCATTGGAGGCAGTCCAGAGAAGGTTCACCAGGTTGATCCTGGGCATGGAGGGGTTTTCTTATGAGGAGAGGTTGAGTAAGTTGGGCCTGTAGTCATTGGAGTTTAGGAGAATGAGAGGCAACCTTATAGAAACGCATAAGATTCTTAGGGGTCTTGACAGAGTAGATGCTAAGAGGTTGTTTCCCCTTTTGTGAGAGTCTAGGACCAGAGACCATAATTTTAGAGTGAGGGGCTGCCCATTTAAGACAGAGATGAGGAGGAACTTCTTCTCTCAGAGGGTAATGAATCTGTGGAATTCTTTACTGCAGAGGGCTGTAGAAGCTGGGTCACTAAGTTTATTCAAGGTTGAGATAGACAGATTTTTAATCAGTAAGGGAATCAAGGGTTATGGGGAAAAGGCAGGAAAGCAGAGTTGAGGATTATCAGATCAACCATGATCTCACTCGATGGGCCAAATGGCCTACTTCTGCTCCCACATCCTATGGTCTTATGGAGGTACTCCGAGAGAGCATTTGCTGCTTAAATTCAGAATTCACTTTGACTCTCCTCTGAATTTTATGCTGGACTTGAGTTCTGAGATGCATACATTAATATGCACATCCAGAGATGTATGGGCTGGAGTGGTGAGACTAATACAATGTGCATGTACCTTTCAAATAATTGATATCCAAAACTAAAGAGGAATACTAGGCTACCAACCTACAAAATCTCAAAATTTATGGCGGAAACTGTTTAAAAGATGTAATTACCGCCAATGAGCCAATTCTTGATGCATAGCCTCCAGATCCACATCCCTGCATCCATTTCTCAGGCAACATAACAAAAGAGTGCACAAAATCCTGAGCTCGACTTGCCCAGATCCTGATAGCGCAGGACCATGGACAGTTCGCTCTGGTTCCATGTCACTGCGATTAGGACAACGTGCTGAGGGCCTTTTCCTATGTCAAGGGTAAATGCTAACAAAGACCTGTTGAGATAAATGGCACATTTCTGTGTTACAATGTTTTGTTAAGAAACTCAAACTTACCTGCGTGGTCAGGAACTCCGATTCCCAACGAACCTCGGACTTCCTGTGCATGCACAGGCTGGGAGCAGGCCGCACATGTGCAGTTTGACACCTTCACATTCTTTGAGTCCAGGACATGCCCTGCCCACCTGCGCATAGGGTCCCAGTTAAGTTAGGGAAAGGAGAAAGAGTCACCAATCCAAGAGCAAGCTGCCGGAGCAGACTTTAAGTGAAGTGAGCTCGGGAGAAGCCCTGAAGATCCAAGAAGGCAGCCAAAGGTTGGTGACTCCATGCTGAGGGCTGTTGGGGCAAAGGTACTTCTTTGGAGCAGTGGTGTTCTGCTTGGCATGGCTGAAGAGCTGAAATTGTGCTTGTGAGTTGATGCTTGAATCTACTCGGAAATTTGGGGGAAAGGAATCTCAGAGGGTGAAATTGAAACCCTGCAAAGTGGGCTGTCATTGTAGTTGTCTGAGTGAGAGCGACTGTTGGAGAGAATTCCAAGGCGGGTTATTTGAAAGTGGAGATTGGAAACTTTTGTGAGAAAGTCAAAGTTTCAGTGAGACAGTTTGGCTCACAGTGTGACTAATGTCTGGGTGAGTTGCTGAGAAATCCCCAGAATCCGTTTTGGTCGCAATTGTCATTTATTGTGTAGTGTGGTGTGTTTGACACAGTTTGCTTGTTAATTCACATGGACCTCATACTTACCCTGAATGTTAGAGTATAAGATAGATATCGTAGATTCTTTTATCTTTCTAAACTTGTACAGTAAAGTTTATTTTTGTTTGTTCAAAATTCATGAAATTTTATGCCTTTATTCACTTAGTAAAAGCTTCTTGGGTCTCAAACTTCATTTACTTTAGACAAAATGTTATTGGTCCCTAACCGGATCTCCCCTCCAACTTGAGGTCTGGCCAAGGATCACAGCACTCTATATGTTCCTGCCTGGAAATGTGCTTGCTTTCCATTTATTTTCCTTACATCTCTACAAAATGCCTTTGATATGTGTTTCAATGTTAAAAGGCACCTTCTAAATTCACATTGTTAGTTTCCTTGTCATCTCTAGCAGGAGGAGTACCATGGCAGTGATGTTAGGGTACCGCAGCTTCTGACTGTGGGCAGGCTGAATATTTAACAGATCTATTCAGGCCCGAATATCATGACTTTCAATGAACAATTTTACGCAATTTCCTGCTGGTATTACTGTAGAATAGAATACTGCAGAATAAAGGAGGTAGTTCCTGTGGCTCTGGAAAGGTCATTGCATTAGCTTTTCTAATTGAAGTTATTCTGTAATATGAATACAGTGTAAAATACCCAGAGCACCATTCACTTGCTTTGTACATGTTCTGGTGTGCGCTTGGGACCACTGGCATGGAATAGCTTTTGCGCTATTGTCAGTCCATTTAGACTAAATCTTTAAGGTCCATGAGTAGAACCATTAGCAGATCTTCTCAGAGAAATTTCTCCCTTTACAGCCTTGAAAGGTCTCAGTGGGACACACATCAGTTGAGATCTGGGATGCAGCGGCACCTGAGTTCTCTTGATGGCCCCAAGTCTTTACTGAAGTAAAATAGTTGATTCCAGAGGGAATTAATTCTCCACTCTAATTGGAGTAACTCCAGTGGAAGTCAAAATGCCTAGAGAAAAAGCTGTTTTTCTGAATTGTGACTTGGAAAGGCTTGGTTCTGCCAGATAAGGATGGATCAGCTCTACTCAGGGTCTTAATGTGCCCCCAGAGGACCTGCTCCACCCTGTGCAAATGGTTCCACCCTGAGCCTCTACCCTTGGATGAAGTTGGACAGACACTTAGATGGGCAGGGTGGGATTGTGAGCACTTACTGGCCCTTGGTTGGAAATTTCCCTGGTTTCGCATCGTTGATCTGTGATCCTCCATTCAATGCCACACAATGGTGATCTTCTGATAAGCTGGTCACTGTCGGTATGGCTCCAGTGATGATGCAAGGCCTGGGAGTGTTCTGGCCTGTTTCCCTGTCACTTATTATTTGTACGTCAAATTCTGGAGGGGTCGAGGATGAAAGCACTGCAAAAATATAAATATTTCATTTACCCTTCAGGAAGCAGGTGGCCGATTATTCCTTGGAAGTACTTATAGAAAAGAAACCTCGAGGGTACGATTATACCCTAAATCTTCAGTTTAGTTATCATCTAAAGTCCGCAGGCTAATAACAAGCACAACCCTCAAATGCTCTCAATATTTATGTACATGAATAATTTTCCTAAGAGCATTAAGTCAGATTTTGTCTTGTGCTGTAGTTGTACCCTGTTGTGAAATGAGGTAGTTGTTAAAGATTAATAAGGACTACCAAATGATGAAGGTAGCAGTGGAAGTCCAGTCGAACCATAGTCACAAACACGTTATACATATTTTGCCCTAGGATGCCATTTTGATGTGATTCAGTTGTTAAATTTAGTGCTAATTAATCCCAATTGTTTACATGTTAATTAGCCTTCTTTCCATGTCCGACTGAGCTCCGGTACTTTTACCCTTCCTGTTGAAGGTGACTTTTTACAGCTCTGTGATAAACTTATCAAGTAGCTGCGAGTACGCACCACCTCTAAATAACTTAAAGCAGACCTGCTGCCTACCAAAATAGTACCAAAACTCTGCTTTCCTGTCTGTTCATCTCTGGAGCTCAATGAAGCAAATGTGAAAGGATCTTTATATGTCCACACAGGACACTAAAAAATACTATTTATTTATTTATTGTAGATATTTATAATATCGTGGTTGTTGCTTTATTTAACTGCTCTTGGATAAAGGCAAATAATGAACAAATAATATACACTCAAGAAACAAAATTAATGTAAGGAAAAACAATTTGATACCATGTTTCAAATATTTCAAGTTTGTTTGAGCTCAATCCTGCTGCTTTTTCTACCTTTGGTTTTATTCAAATCCTTGTGTGTTATTAATTCCTTATTGGTAAATACTGGGGGTAATTTTAACCTAACCCACCCCTCAGGAAAATTGCAGGATTGAATGCAACTCTGGTTTTACAAACAATCAGATTTTACCCTCCATTGAAGTTGAAGGAGAATAAGATCAGACGGTGTAAATCAAATCCTGCTCAGTAAAAGTACCCCCAGTGTTTCTCCCTCCCCCCCACCCCCTCAATCACCTTAAAGAAATACATTTGTCATGACCGACAAAATGTTGTAATTACTTCTGGGACAGAAACCCTAAAAACTAAAGCTGAAAGATCCCATTCTCACCACATCCACATCGTAAGCCATTGCACAGACCTCTCGATTCCCCCTAGGAAGACAAACCCTGTGTAAAATGAACTCTTCCTCAGTTAAATAAATGCCTGGGATCATTTGAAAGGGTCACAGTCATCACTGCTGACATTTTAAATGACTAAAGGGTTTTGTTCATGACCCACTACCCAATATCGAAAACAGGAAACAAAAGCTAAGGTTTTGCAATTAATTATGATTTTGGGGGAATTTAAAGTGGACGTAAAATGTCCAGCAAAGAGGGATCCATAATACTGGGTCTCTGTGATTTCAGTGCATAGTTTGATGGGTGTGAAGGTGAGGATTGGGGTGGTGGTGTTGGGTGAGTGGAGGGTTTCACCAGAAACAGGTGGGATCTTCATTTCCATATCTGAAGATTGTCCTGGTTACGTTTTTCAGATGTGCTCATGATTTTCATTTCTTTTATATGTGCTTAACACTGACTTCTCTACCCACCCCTATAAAATAGGTAAGCAGGGTAGCTGGGGACTGAGCTGTATACAGAAGCCTTTTAAAGATCCACTTAGTTCGCTTATTTCATTTTTGCTGCCTTCACTTCAGAAGAGACATTGTGGCAGTGTTTTTTCTCCCAATAGCTGCAAAATGCTACACTGAGATTGGAATTCCTCTAAATCTGTGTCTTTCGGAGGGGAAAAGAAATACCACAGGAGGTAGGTGAGGCAGGTCTGGTTGCCCTGTGGACATCCTGCATCCATCATCACTCCTGCATTTACCGCGTGGACCACACAACCCTACAACTGTCAGCAGTAGCTGCGATTCACAAAGACAGCCATGTTGTATCACATACTGCAAAGTGACCTACTCACCCACTGTCATTGGCTCCAAAGGTCACAGCTGGGGTCATCTTGACTCGGTGTGATGGTGTAAAATGAGTGATAGTGAAGGGGGCAGAAGGCTTTTAACATCTCCCCCAGTTTCTTTTTTATTTCCATTGAGGTCACTGAATGAGGGAATGGGGTGAGATGAAAGAGCAGGAAAAGGTTCCAATGAGCCCTGAGATGGGCCTTGTCCTCTGACATCATCACCTCTAAGTCCCTGAAGACTTCTCCCACTCTTCACCATTGCAACCCTTCCCTGTTCCATGTTAGGTGTCTGCCTCGGGTACACGTTCTCTCTCCTGTTAGCTAAGCCATCTCCTGTGTCAGAGTTAAACAAGTGCAGTCCTGTAACTGTCCTGACGAAGTGCAGTGTTAGTGTGAGCACAGTAATGATGAACCATGGTGTAGACGCATTAATTGGGAGGATTACTCTATGTTGAATGCATGGAACTATGGGTGGAGGAAGGATCCAAGGAGAACAAGAGTGGAATCTTGCAGCATTGTGGGCTTTCATGCCAACAATGGAAATATTTTTAAGACAGTATGATGTGGGGGGGGGTCGGGGGGGAGGTAGCTGTAAATGCTTTTATACTGTTCAGTAAAATCAATATCATGCGGAGTTTTACAGTTGAATATCATTAGGTACTGATTTCAAATTTAACACTTAGAACTTAAATTATCTGTTATTGCTACACCTTTCTAATAAGGCAATCAATGCAGCAGTCCTGTTGTGAGGCATTGCTTTCACCCCATTATTTGTGGTTAAGAGCCACTGGAGTACGAACTGACAGCCTTTCGATTACATGTTTAATACAGAAGGACAGATTTGCCACCTGATACTTTGAAGGTTCAAGTTTACCTTAGAGATTGACACTGCAATCTTCCTACCATCAGCTTCTCAGTGCCGAGTGCCTGTGCTAGTCGCTAACTGTCCTTTTCTCATAATGAAACATAACACTTATTGCTTCACAGAACTTTCACACACTGCCCATATTGCATCATGAGTGTCAACTCACTCTTTTACTTTTTAAAAATGTATTCATTCAAAGGACATGTGTGCTGTCGATAAGGCCAGCATTTATTGTCCATTCCTAATAGTTCTTGAGGAGCTGGTGGTGAGCTGCCTTCATGAACCACTGCAGTCCATGTGGTGATGGTACTCTCACAGGGGTGTTAGCATGGGAGTTGCAGGATTTCCAGCAACAGGAAGCCACAGTAATATAATTCTAAGTTAGAATGGTTTATGACTTGGAGGGAAAGCAAGAGTTTTTTCTGTTGCCATATGCCTGCTGCCTTTGTCCTTATGGGTGGTAGAGGTCACAGATTTGGGAGATGCTATTGAAGGAGCCTTGGTGAGTTGGCCCAGTGCATCTTCTAAATGGAGTAAATGTTCAAGATGATGGTCAGTACATGATGGAACCTATTAGGTGTGTAGTAATTATGGTTTTGTTAAGTGTGTCATGCACCTTTAAGAATAATAATTGTTAAGTGTCAAGAAGATATAAGAATGGCTATAATATTATTGGAAATTATTTTAAAATAGAGTTTAGTAGTATCTGTATCCAGTGTGTGCACGTGTGTGTATTTGCACATGTGTGTGCGTGTGTGTGTGTGTGTGTGTGTTTGCGCGTGGGTGTGTGCATGTGTGTGTGTTTGCGGGTGCACTTGTGTGCCTGTGTCTTAATTGGATTAAAGCCAGCTGGTCTGGAGGTTTTGATGTATAGAAGAGAAGTAGCTTTGAAATGTTAATTAGGTAAATTACAAGGTGAAGTGTAAAGGGGGCAATTTGCATTTTTAATTAAACTATTCAAAAGAATGGGTGAAATATCACACCTAGCTTGAGGAAGACATACAATGTGTTTACCTTTTCCAAAGCTTACTAATAAAACTGGTGTTATGAAAGTGTTTTATTATAAGAGGTAAAGTTTAAAAAAAAAACTAGTGATACAATGAGAATTTACATTCAAAGAGGAAAATATGTATAAAGGGAGAGAAGGCTGTTGGTAAAAGGATAGGGGTTTGAAGATCTAAAGCCTCCAGCCTGTAAGCCTCAATCCACTGTCTACAAGGACCCAGAGCTGAAAGAAACTCATTTTGAATGTGACTGTCCCGAGTGTGCTTTGTCAAATGTCTGTTTAAATCTATGGGCTGAATTTTTCACTGAGCAGACAGGCATGTGTCCCACCCGCTTGAGTGTAAAATGACATACAATTACATTGCGTTAGTGTCCCAATATCATCATGTACTCACGCGGTATCTCAACCAGCGGGTGCACACGGGAATCCGCAGCATCCCTGCTGACAATTAAAAGGCCTAATAAGACCATCAACAGTGTAATTGATTTAAAGTTTTCACTGCTCATAAAACTTTACAGTTGGTGGGCAGGCGAAAAGGCCAAGCGGCCTTTGCATTTTTGACGAAACCTCACCCACGGATGGGATGAGGTTTCGATCTGTCATTAAAAAAAAGTAACACTTTTAACACTTATATTTAACATGTCCCGGCTCATGTGACAGATTCACAGTGAGGGGACATGTTTTTTATAATTTACAAAAATCTTTTATTGTTCGTTTTCAGAGCTCTTCATCTCTCTGAACCCTCTCTATGCCTCAGGGCGATTTTCCTGTGCTCACTTGTACCCATGTGCCAAGTTCACACTCGCCCTCCTACCATCTCCCACCTCCACCACCCCTCCCCCCCCCAACCCAGGCACCGCTGAGCGCTGCTGCTTGGGTTTCTTGCTGGCTGGTCCCAATAGAGGCGATGATGAGCTTCCCAACCAACCCCGCCTGCCCCTGCTGAGCCCACCCAACAAAGGGAAAACCCTCCCCTATGTGTTTTACTGTTGCCTTAACAGAGGCGTTACTGAGAGTCAGATTAATTAGGGGATTTTTTAAAGAAGTTTTATTATCGTAGTAATTCGTAGACAATGTTTTAATTAATAAATGTTTAATTTAGTTTTGTAAAGACGTCTTGAGACTCGGTGGTCTTATTACTACTGAATTCAAAGACTGCATATCAAAACATACAAATTGCAAAAATGGGTTATGACAGTTGTTTCAAGTTTCCCTCTGGGATTTGAACAACTCGGCCTTTACCATTGGCTGTGTTATAATATAAGGAAGATCACATGATCCAATAGGAGAGTAGCATGGGCTACCTCGGCTGTCAGTGTAGAGATAGAGTTACAGTTGGAAGCAGATGTGTAGTTTCTGTTGAGAATGTTGTAGATAAACTTAAAGTTTCCATCCAAGAAGTGCCTGCTGATCAACTCTATCATTAATAGTACAACTCAGCCACCTACAACAAACTGGCGATGAGGATACAACAGGATTGAACAGAAGAAATCAAGTTAGAAAGAAATCAGCACTGTACCTCTCTCAGTGATTGTAAGAAACAAGCTCTGTTAGAATGGAAGAAGTTATCCCTTTGCAAAATGCCACAGTTTGTGAGAATTGATCCTTTTGTACCAGCCACAGGCAATTGTCCCAGATTTGAAGAATTTCGGTGAATTGGTGGACCTTGTGAAGGGTCATTCTCAAACAAAGCCCTCAGTCATGATGCGGAGATTCAGGTTTAACTCACGAAACAAGAGCCCTGGGTGAGACAATTGCATGCTACTTGGCAAATTTGAAACAGCTAATGGTATGTGCTTGACAGATCAGACCCTGGACAAGTTGGGACCCAATTCTATCTCAGGTACAAGAACAAGTGCTACATGGTTGGTCACAGGGACAAAATGAAACTGTACTTCAACAAAAGACGTGAAATAACCAGCCAGGACAGCATCTTATTGTGGGAAGCACAAGTGATAGTTCCTCCAATGGAAAGGGAGTCACTTTTAATTGTGACCTGCCCATCCAGGAATTTCCCGACTGAAGACCATAGCACACAGCTATCTATAATGGCCTGGGATGGATGGTGAAATAGAGAGTTTAGTAAAGCACTGTGTGCAATGCCAGCAACTGCAAAAGTTGCCATTACACCCATGGGAGTGGCCAGGTAGACCCTGGGTGCGGTTACACATTGGCTATCTTGGACCTTTCCTGGGAACAATGTTTCTGCTCATTGTCAATGCCCGTTCAAAATGGTTGGATGTATATGAGGTGAAGTCACCAATAGTGGCTGCTACAACTGAGAAATTATGTCAGAGTTTTGCCAGTCACGGACTACCAGCAGTAGTTGTTTCTGATATTGGCATGTCGTTTACGAGTGCTGAGTTTCAATGGATTATCAGCCTCAACAATATCAGTCATGTGTAAACTGCACCATACCCACCCTCCCTCAAACAGACTGGCCGAAAGGGTGGTTCAAACGTTCAAGGCAGGCATGAAAAAGCTAACTGGTGTTTCCTTGGCAACCAAGCTAGCACACTTTCTTTTTCAATACAGGACTACCCCTCACACAACAACAGGTGTCACACCCGCAGAGTTATTGTTGAAACGCCATCTCAGGACTAGATTGAGCTTAATAATGCCGAATTTAAAGGGGAAGGTGGAAAGGAGTCAGGGAAGCCAGAAAACTAGACACAACTGGCATAGTCGTGAGAGGAAATTTACCGCAGGAGAGCTGGTATATGTGAAAAACTTCGGGGAAGGACCAAAGTGGTTATTGGGTGAAATAAGTCTGATGACTGGATATCAACTCTTACCATTGACGGGGTTCCTCACAGCTGTCAGGAGGTAAGTTTGAAGATGGTATCCCTTCACCAGCCAGCCCTTAGGTCTGTTTCCCGGAATGAAAAGCCTTGAAATATTGTCCCTCCACAGGATGAATGACAGCTCCCCGGGAATCTGCTGCACACCTGCATGAACCTCTCCTTGTGGTTGCACACCAGCCATGCTTTGATGGATTGATATCCCTTGTGGTTTGTAATAATCTCCTAATTATTGTGGCCGTGTTCTGATTGCCGCTTGGCGCAGCCGGTGGCATCCTGTACCTTTTGGGGGTGGGGGCGTTGTGGTCCAGCCAGAGAGGAGAAGCGGAGTCTCCACTCATTCTGACCATTGTTATCTCAGGAAGTTTACAGAGCTCCCATCAATGGCAAACTGTAAACCACCAGCTGTATGCATTGATATGCAGCAGATTGTGAGACCCTCCAGGAGAGCCCCCAGTAGTGACCCTGGAAGAATACAGTAGTTAAAATGTTGAGGGCGAAGATTCTTTTCCTAACCATTGCTAATTCATGGCTGCTGGGAGACAGGACATGCCCAGTAATAGATGGGACATTGGCTGAAAGGTATGATTCGGCGAGTATGACTGTGAGTATCCGGCTGTTTCTTGCCTATTCCTTGAGACAGCTCTCCCAGTTTTGACACAAGTCCCCAGATGGTAGTGAGGAAAGTGTTCAAGTGTTGACTGGGCTGGCTGTGCCTTTGTGAATGTCGAGGCTGATCCTTCTAGTGCATCCAGTTTTATGAATATTTGACCTTTTTCTGGTGGTTTGATAACTGGGTGATGGTGTTAGCTGGAGGCAATGCACCCTCCAGAGGCCCAGGATTAGTGAGGGGCCTAGGCCTTGGTGAGTGAGGGCAGGATGGGTGTCGCAGGGTAGGGTTTGTGGGAGGGGGGACATGGGGGGTTGGAGCAAAGGACAGGGGGAGTGAGTCTCAGTGGGCTCCTCCTCTCCTGATGCCGGTTACCTTGATCAGACACTGGCCTTGATCCCAGGGGATCCCCTGGGAACCCACAACCAAACACAACAAGGTTGTTTCTCAGGCATCCCACATAGTGAATGTTCTGCCCACTGCTAGCTGAATAGCAGCACCAGAGGCCGTTAAGTGGTCAAGCCATCCTACCCCGGACTTAACTGAGGCGTATGTGGGAAAGTGGTGGACTCTCAACTTGGCTCTTTCCCACCATGTTAAATGCCCCTGCCTTCAAATACACTTTGGGGGAGGGTATCAAGTTCTGTCCCTACTCTAACCCCTCTGCCTCCTCCATCCATTGGGATCTTGAGGAACAGCACCCCATTTTTCAACTCAGCACTTTATAACCCCGAAGGAAAAACCACTTGTAACTGGGTCACGTCCTAACCATGGGGAAGGTGTTAGAAGCGATCATGAAAGGAGGTTATACCTGGGCACATAGAGAAACTCAGGGCAATTGGGAAGAGTCAGCATGGTTTTGTGAAAGGGAAATAATATTTAATCAATTTATTGGAGTTCTTTGAGGGAGTAACATGCACAAGTTACTGCATGTGACTTGTCCCCTTAAAGGGGAACCTGTAGATGTGCTGTACTTGGATTTCCAGAAGGCATTTGATAAGGTGCCACATCAAAGGTTATTGCAGGAAATGAAAGCTCATGGTGTAGGGGGTAATATATTATCATGGTTAGAAGATTGGCTGGTTGGCAGAAAACAGAGAGTATGCCTAAATGGGTATTTTTCTGATTGGCAGAATGTGATGAATGGACTCCCACCGGGGTCTCCGATTCCAAAGGCGTGCACCAGAATTGACAGTGTGCCCGCTGACAATTCAAAGGCCTATAAAGGCTATTAAAAAGGTAATTAAATTCAAATTTACTAACGGGCAGGCAAAACGGCCAAGTGGCCTTTGCACTTTTTAGGAAACCTCATCGACGGGCAGGATAAAGTTTCCTAAAGCAACTGAAAATAAAATAAAAACTTTTCACTTGAATTTAAAATATGTCTCTGCTCATGTGACTGAGTCACCTGATGGGACACGTTTTAGCAGATTTTTATTTTGTTCATTAAGTTTTTTAAACCAGCGCTTCATCCCTCAGGGAAATTGAAGATTACTTTCTCATCCATATGCGAAGGTGAGTGCGAGTGAGTGTGTGAGTGCGAGTGAGGGTGAGAGCGAGTGAGTGTGTGAGGGTGGGTGTGAGTGAGTGTGAGTGAGGGTGAGTGTGAGTGAGTGTGTCGATGAGGGTGAGTGTGAGTGTGAGTGAGGGTGAGTGAGTGTGAGAGTGATGGTGAGCGGAAGTGAGTGTGTGAGTGAGGGCCAGTATGAGTGTGTCTAAGTGAGGGTGAGTGCGAGTGAGTGTGAGTGAGTGCGAGTGAGTGAGTGAGGGTCAGTGTGAGTGAGTGAGGGTGAGTGCAAGTGAGTGTGTGTGAGGTCGAGTGTGAGTGAGTGTGTGAGTGTGAGTGAGGGCGAGTGAGTGTGTGAATGAGGGCGAGTGAGTGTGTGTGAGGGCGAGTGAGTGGGTGTGACGGCGAGTGTGAGTGTGTGTAAGTGAGGGTGAGTGCAAGTGAGTGTGAGTGAGGGCGTGTGCTAGTGAGTGAGGGCAAGTGTGAGTGACAAGTGAGGGTGAGTGGGAGTGAGTGTGTGAGTGAGGTCGAGTGTGAGTGAGCATGTGAGTGAGTGTGAATGAGGGCGAGTGAGAGTGAGGGCGAGTGAGTGTGTGAGTGAGGGTGAGTGAGTGTGTGAGTGAGGTCGAGTGGAAGTGAGTGTATGAGTGAGGGCGAGTGTGAGTGTGTGTAAGTGAGGGTGTGAGTGAGGGCGAGTGCGAGTGAGTGTGTGATTGAGCGTGGGTGTGAGTGAGTGTGTGATTGAGGGTGGGTGTGGGTGTGTGAGTGAGGGTGAGTGCAAGTGAGTGTGTGAGTGAATGTAACTGAGAGTGAATGTGTGAGCGACGGTGAGTGTGAGTAAGTGCATGAATGAGGGTGTGTGAATGTGAGGGTGAGTGTATGAATGAGGCTGAGTGCAAGTGAGTGTGTGAGTGAGGGCGAGTGTGAGTGAGTTTGTGAGTGAGTGTGAGTGAATGTGTGAGTGAGGGCAAGTGAGTGTGTGAGTGAGGGTGAGTGGAAGTGAGTGTGTGAGTGAGGGTGAGTGGAAGTGAGTGTGTGAGTGAGGGCGAGTGTGAATGTGTGTGAGGATGAGCACGAGTGAGTGTGAGTGAGGGCGAGTGAGCGAGTGAGTGAGGGTGAGTGTGAGTGGGTGGGGGCGAATGTGTGAGTGAGTGAGGGTGAGTGTGAGTGAGTGTGTGAGTGAAGGCAAGTGCGAGTGAGTGTGTGAGCGAGGGTGAGTGTGAGTGAGTGTGTGAGTGAGAGTGAGTGTGTGAGTGAGGGTTTGTGCTTGTGAGTGTGTGTGAGGGTGAGTGCAAGTGAGTGAGTGAGGGTTTGTGTGAGTGAGTGTGTGAGTGAGGGCGAGTGCGAGTGAGTGTGAGAGTGAGGGTGAGTGCGAGTGAGTGTGTGTGAGTGTGAATGCGAGTGAGTGTGTGAGGGTGAGTGTGAGTATGTGAGTGAGGGTGAATGAGAGTGAATATGTGAGTGAGGGTGAGTATGAGTGAGGGGGTTGCGAGTGAGTGAGTAAGGGCAAGTGTGATTGAGTGTGAGAGTGAGGGCAAGTGAGTGTGTGAGTGAGGGTGAATGCAAGTGAATGTGTGTGAGGCCGAGTGCGAGTGAGTGTGTGAGGGGGAGTGTGAATGAGTGAGAGTGAAGGCGAGTAAGTGTGAGTGAGTCTGAGAGTGAGTGAGTGTGTGTGAGGGTGCGTGCAAGTGAGTGAGTGAGAGTGAGGGCGAGTGAGTGTGTGAGGGTGAGTGTGTGAGTGAGGCCGAGCCCTAATTGGCCCACCTGTATAAAATGGCGGTGTGGTGCTGAGCGCGGGTGATGGTCGCCTTCCCGAACACTCTCTGACTGTCCCCTCACACACTCATCCTCACTCACACACACCCTCACTCGCACACACCCTCACTCGCACACACCCTCACTTGCACTCACCCTCACTTGCACTCACCCTCACTCGCACACACCCTCACTCGCACACACCCTCACTCGCACACACCCTCACTCGCACACACCCTCACTCGCACTCACCCTCACTCGCACACACCCTCACTCACACACACCCTCACTCGCACACCCTCACCCTCACTCACACACACCCTCACTCGCACTCACCCTAACTCACACACTCACACATACCCTCAGTCACACACACCCTCACTCGCACTCACCCTCACTCACACACACACCCTCACTTGCACACACCCTCACTCACACACGCACACCCTCACACACACCCTCACTCGCACACCCTCACTCACACTCACCCTCACTCACACACACCCTCACTCGCACTCACCCTCACTCACACACACACACATACCCTCAGTCACACACACCCTCACTCACATTCACCCTCAAACACACACACACACCCTCACTTGCACACACCCTCACTCACGCACACACACCCTCACTCACACACACCCTCAATCGCACACAACCTCACTTGCACTCACCCTCACTCGCACACACCCTCACACACTCACCCTCACTCACACACACCCTCACTCACAACCTCACTCACACACACCCTCACTCGCACTCACCCTCACTCACACACACCCTCACTCGTACTCACCCTCACTCTCACCCACACTCACCCTCACTCACACACACCCTCACTCGCACTCACACTCACTCACACACTCACACAGACCCTCAGTCACACACACCCTCACTCGCACTCACCCTCACTCACACACATACACCCTCACTCGCACACACCCTCACTCGCACACACCCTCACTCACACACACACACCCTCACTCGCACTCACCTTCACTCACACTCACCCTCACTCACACTCACCCTCACACACTCACCCTCACTCACACACACCCTCACTCACACACACACCCTCACACAAACATTCACTCGCACTCACACACATTCACTCGCACTCACACACACCCTCACTCACACACACCCTCACTCACACTCACACACACACACCCACTCACACTCACCCTCACTCACATTTACCTTCACTCAAACACACCCTCACTAGCACTCACACACTCACAAACACTCACTCGCACTCACCCTCACTCACACTCACCCTCACTCACACACCCTCACTCACACACACCCTCACTCACACTCACCCTCACTCACACACACCCTCACTAGCACTCACACACTCACACACACTCACTCGCACTCACCCTCACTCACACTCACCCTCACTCACACACACCCTCACTCGCACTCACACACTCACACAGACTCACTCACACTCACCCTCACTCACGCACACCCTCACTCACACTCACCCTCACTGACACACACCCTCACTCGCACTCACACACCTTCACTCGTGCACACCCGCACTCGCACACATCTTCACACACCCTCATTCACACTCACCCTCACTCACACTCACCCTCACTCACACTCACCCTCACTCGCACTCACCCTCACTCGCACTCACCCTCACTTACACACACCCTCACTCACACTCACACACACACTCAATCACACACCCTCACTCATACACACCCTCACTCACACTCACCCTCACTCGCACACACCCTCACTTGCACTCACCCTCGCACTCACCCTCACTCGCACTCACACACACACACCCTCACTCACACTCACCCTCACTCACACACACCCTCACTCACACTCACCCTCACTCACACACACCCTCACTCACACACACCCTCACTCGCACTCACACACAAACACCCTCACTCACACACACCCTCACTCACACACACCCTCACTCACACACTCCCTCACTCGCACTCACACACACACCCTCACACTCACCCGCACTCACACACACTCTCACTCACACACACCCTCACTCGCACTCACACACACACACTCACTCACAGTCACCCTCACTCACAATCACCCTCACTCACACAGGCCCTCACTAACTCTCACACACTCACACACCCTCACTCACGCACACCCTCACTCGCGCACACCCTCACACACCCTCATTCACACTCACCCTCACTCACACTCACCCTCACTCCCACTCACCCTCACTCGCACTCACCCTCACTCACACTCACCCTCACTCACACACACCCTCACTCGCACTCACACACACACACACTCACTCGCACTCACCCTCACACACACACCCTCACTCTCACTCACACTCACCCTCACTCACACACATCCTCACTCTCACTCACCCTCACACACACTCACACATACCCTCAGTCACACACACCCTCACTCGCACTCACCCTTACTCACACACACACCCTCACTCGCACACACCCTCACTTGCACACACCCTCACTCACACACCCTCACTCGCAGTCACCCTCACTCACACTCACCCTCACTCACACTCACTCTCACACACTCACCCTCACTCACACACACCCTCACTCACACACACCCTCACACACACCCTCACTCGCACTCACACACATTCACTCACAATCACCCTCACTCACACACACCCTCGCTCACACACACCCTCACTCACACACACACACACTCACTCACACTTGCCCTCACTCACACTCACCCTCACTCAAACACACCCTCACTAGCACTCACACACTCACACACACTCACTCGCACTCACCCTCACTTGCACTCACCCTCACTCACACTCACACACCCTCACTTGTGGACACCCTCACTCGCACACACCCTCACCGTCATTCACACTCACTCTCACTCACAGTCACCGTCACTCACGCACACCCTCACTCGCACTCACCCTCACTAGCACTCACCCTCACTCACCCTCACTCACACTCACACTCACTCGCACTCACCCTCCCTCACACTCACCCTCCCTCGCACTCACCCTCACTCACACTCACCCTCACCCTCACTCGCACTCACCCTCACTCGCACTCACCCTCACTCACACACACCCTCACACACACACACAGACACTCACACACACACCCTCACTCACACTCACCCTCACTCACACTCACCCTCACTCGCACTCACCCTCACTTGCACTCACCCTTGCACTCACCCTCACTCGCACTCACACTCACACACCCTCACTCACACACACCCTCACTCGCACTCACACACACACACCCTCACTCACACACACCCTCACTCACACACACCCTCACTCACACACACCCTCACACACTCACACACACTCACTCACACTCACCCTCACTCACACACACCCTCACTCACACACACCCTCGCACTCACACACACACACCCTCACTCACACACACCCTCACTCACACACACCCTCACTCACACACACCCTCACTCACACTCACACACACTCACTCACACTCACCCTCACTCACACACACCCTCACTCACACACACCCTCACTCGCACTCACACACACACACACCCTCACTCGCACACACCCTCACTCGCACACACCCTCACTCGCACACACCCTCACTCGCACACACCCTCATTCACACTCACCCTCACTCACACTCACCCTCACTCACAATCACCCTCACTCACACACACCCTCACTAGCACTCACACACTCACACACCCTCACTCACGCACACCCTCACTCGCACACACCCTCACACACACTCACTCACACTCACCCTCACTCACACTCACCCTCACTCACAATCACCCTCACTCACACTCACCCTCACTCACAATCACCCTCACTCACACACAGCCTCACTAGCACTTACACACTCACACACCCTCACTCGCGCACACCCTCACTCGCACACACCCTCACACACCCTCACTCACACTCACCCTCACTCACACTCACCCTCACTCACACTCACCCTCACTTGCACTCACCCTCACTCGCACTCACCCTCACTCGCACTCACCCTCACTCACACTCACCCTCACTCACACTCACCCTCACTCACACACACCCTCACTCGCACTCACCCTCACTCACACACACCCTCACTCGCACTCATCCTCACTCACACACTCACACATACCCTCAGTCACACACAACCTCACTCGCACTCACCCTCACTCACACACACACCCTCACTTGCACACACACTCACTCACACACGCACACCGACTCACACACACACTCACTCGCACACATCCTCACTCGCACTCAACCTCACTCACACTCACCCTCACTCACACACACCCTCACTTGCACTCACCCTCACTCACACACACCCTCACTCACACTCACCCTCACTCGCACTCACACACACACACTCACACACACACCCTCGCTCACAGTCACCCTCACTCACACTCACCCTCACTCGCACTCACCCTCACTTGCACTCACCCTCGCACTCACCCTCACTCGCACTCACACTCACACACACCCTCACTCACACTCACCCTCACTCACACACACCCTCACTCACACACACCCTCACTCACAATCACCCTCACTCACACACAGCCTCACTAGCACTCACACACTCACACACCCTCACTCGCGCACACCCTCACTCGCACACACCCTCACACACCCTCACTCACACTCACCCTCACTCACACTCACCCTCACTCACACTCACCCTCACTTGCACTCACCCTCACTCGCACTCACCCTCACTCGCACTCACCCTCACTCACACTCACCCTCACTCACACTCACCCTCACTCACACACACCCTCACTCGCACTCACCCTCACTCACACACACCCTCACTCGCACTCATCCTCACTCACACACTCACACATACCCTCAGTCACACACAACCTCACTCGCACTCACCCTCACTCACACACACACCCTCACTTGCACACACACTCACTCACACACGCACACCCTCACACACACCCTCACTCGCACACATCCTCACTCGCACTCAACCTCACTCACACTCACCCTCACTCACACACACCCTCACTTGCACTCACCCTCACTCACACACACCCTCACTCACACTCACCCTCACTCGCACTCACACACACACACTCACACACACACCCTCGCTCACAGTCACCCTCACTCGCACTCACCCTCACTTGCACTCACCCTCGCACTCACCCTCACTCGCACTCACACTCACACACACCCTCACTCGCACTCACACATACACACCCTCACTCACACACACCCTCACTCACACACACCCTCACTGACACACACCCTCACTCGCACTCACACACCCTCACTCACACACACCCTCACTCACACACACCCTCACTCGCACTCACACACACTCACTCACACTCACCCTCACTCACACACACCCTCACTCACACACACCCTCACTCGCACTCACACACTCACACCCTCACTCGCACACACCCTCACTCGCGCACACCCTCACTCGCACACACCCTCACTCGCACACACCCTCACTCGCACACACCCTCACACACCCTCATTCACACTCACCCTCATTCACACTCACCCTCACTCACTCACCCTCACTCACAATCACCCTCACTCACACACACCCTCACTAGCACTCACACACTCACACACCCTCACTCGCCCACACCCTCACTCGCACACACCCTCACACACCCTCACTCACACTCACCCTCATTCACACTCACCCTCACTCACACTCACCATCACTCACAATCACCCTCACTCACACTCACCCTCACTCACAATCACCCTCACTCACACACACCCTCACTAGCACTCACACACTCACACACCCTCACTCGCGCACACCCTCACTCGCACACACGCTCACTCGCACTCACACACACACCCTCACTCACACACACCCTCACTCACACACACCCTCACTCACACACTCCCTCACTCGCACTCACACACACTCACTCACACTCACCCGCACTCACACACACTCTCACTCACACACACCCTCACTCGCACTCACACACACACAGTCACTCACAGTCACCCTCACTCACAATCACCCTCACTCACACAGGCCCTCACTAACTCTCACACACTCACACACCCTCACTCACGCACACCCTCACTCGCGCACACCCTCACACACCCTCATTCACACTCACCCTCACTCACACTCACCCTCACTCCCACTCACCCTCACTCGCACTCACCCTCACTCACACTCACCCTCACTCGCACTCACCCTCACTCGCACTCACCCTCAATCACACTCACCCTCACTCACACACACCCTCACTCGCACTCACACACACACACACTCACTCGCACTCACCCTCACACACACACCCTCACTCTCACTCACACTCACCCTCACTCACACACATCCTCACTCTCACTCACCCTCACACACACTCACACATACCCTCAGTCACACACACCCTCACTCGCACTCACCCTTACTCACACACACACCCTCACTCGCACACACCCTCACTCGCACACACCCTCACTCACACACCCTCACTCGCACTCACCCTCACTCACACTCACCCTCACTCACACTCACTCTCACACACTCACCCTCACTCACACACACCCTCACTCACACACACCCTCACACACACCCTCACTCGCACTCACACACATTCACTCACAATCACCCTCACTCACACACACCCTCGCTCACACACCCTCACTCACACACACACACACTCACTCACACTTGCCCTCACTCACACTCACCCTCACTCAAACACACCCTCACTAGCACTCACACACTCACACACACTCACTCGCACTCACCCTCACTTGCACTCACCCTCACTCACACTCACACACCCTCACTTGTGCACACCCTCACTCGCACACACCCTCACCGTCATTCACACTCACTCTCACTCACAGTCACCGTCACTCACGCACACCCTCACTCGCACTCACCCTCACTAGCACTCACCCTCACTCACCCTCACTCACACTCACACTCACTCGCACTCACCCTCCCTCGCACTCACCCTCCCTCGCACTCACCCTCACTCACACTCACCCTCACCCTCACTCGCACTCACCCTCACTCACACTCACCCTCACTCACACACACCCTCACACACACACACAGACACTCACACACACACCCTCACTCACACTCACCCTCACTCACACTCACCCTCACTCGCACTCACCCTCACTTGCACTCACCCTTGCACTCACCCTCACTCGCACTCACACTCACACACACCCTCACTCACACTCACCCTCACGCACACACACCCTCACTCACACACACCCTCACTCGCACTCATACACACACACCCTCACTCACACACACCCTCACTCACACACACCCTCACTCACAAACACCCTCACACACTCACACACACTCACTCACACTCACCCTCACTCACACACACCCTCACTCACACACACCCTCACTCGCACTCACACACACACACCCTCACTCACACACACCCTCACTCACACACACCCTCACTCACACACACCCTCACTCACACTCACACACACTCACTCACACTCACCCTCACTCACACACACCCTCACTCACACACACCCTCACTCGCACTCACACACACACACACCCTCACTCGCACACACCCTCACTCGCACACACCCTCACTCGCACACACCCTCATTCACACTCACCCTCATTCACACTCACCCTCACTCACACTCACCCTCACTCACAATCACCCTCACTCACACACACCCTCACTAGCACTCACACACTCACACACCCTCACTCACGCACACCCTCACTCGCACACACCCTCACACACACTCACTCACACTCACCCTCACTCACACTCACCCTCACTCACAATCACCCTCACTCACACTCACCCTCACTCACAATCACCCTCACTCACACACAGCCTCACTAGCACTCACACACTCACACACCCTCACTCGCGCACACCCTCACTCGCACACACCCTCACACACCCTCACTCACACTCACCCTCACTCACACTCACCCTCACTCACACTCACCCTCACTTGCACTCACCCTCACTCACACTCACCCTCACTCGCACTCACCCTCACTCACACTCACCCTCACTCACACTCACCCTCACTCACACACACCCTCACTCGCACTCACCCTCACTCACACACTCACACATACCCTCAGTCACACACAACCTCACTCGCACTCACCCTCACTCACACACACACCCTCACTTGCACACACACTCACTCACACACGCACACCCTCACACACACCCTCACTCGCACACATCCTCACTCGCACTCAACCTCACTCACACTCACCCTCACTCACACACACCCTCACTTGCACTCACCCTCACTCACACACACCCTCACTCACACTCACCCTCACTCGCACTCACACACACACACTCACACACACACCCTCGCTCACAGTCACCCTCACTCACACTCACCCTCACTCGCACTCACCCTCACTTGCACTCACCCTCGCACTCACCCTCACTCGCACTCACACTCACACACACCCTCACTCACACTCACCCTCACTCACACATCCTCACTCACACACACCCTCACTCGCACTCACACATACACACCCTCACTCACACACACCCTCACTCACACTCACCCTCACTGACACACACCCTCACTCGCACTCACACACCCTCACTCACACACACCCTCACTCACACACACCCTCACTCGCACTCACACACACTCACTCACACTCACCCTCACTCACACACACCCTCACTCACACACACCCTCACTCGCACTCACACACTCACACCCTCACTCGCACACACCCTCACTCGCGCACACCCTCACTCGCACACACCCTCACTCGCACACACCCTCACTCGCACACACCCTCACACACCCTCATTCACACTCACCCTCATTCACACTCACCCTCACTCACACTCACCCTCACTCACAATCACCCTCACTCACACACACCCTCACTAGCACTCACACACTCACACACCCTCACTCGCCCACACCCTCACTCCCACACACCCTCACACACCCTCACTCACACTCACCCTCATTCACACTCACCCTCACTCACACTCACCCTCACTCACAATCACCCTCACTCACACTCACCCTCACTCACAATCACCCTCACTCACACACACCCTCACTAGCACTCACACACTCACACACCCTCACTCGTGCACACCCTCACTCGCACACACCCTCACACACCCTCACTCACACTCACTCACACTCACCCGCACTCACACACACTCTCACTCACACACACCCTCACTCGCACTCACGCACACACACTCACTCACAGTCACCCTCACTCACAATCACCCTCACTCACACAGGCCCTCACTAACTCTCACACACTCACACACCCTCACTCACGCACACCCTCACTCGCGCACACCCTCACACACCCTCATTCACACTCACCCTCACTCACACTCACCCTCACTCCCACTCACCCTCACTCGCACTCACCCTCACTCACACTCACCCTCACTCGCACTCACCCTCACTCGCACTCACCCTCAATCACACTCACCCTCACTCACACACACCCTCACTCGCACTCACACACACACACACTCACTCGCACTCACCCTCACACACACACCCTCACTCTCACTCACACTCACCCTCACTCACACACATCCTCACTCTCACTCACCCTCACACACACTCACACATACCCTCAGTCACACACACCCTCACTCGCACTCACCCTTACTCACACACACACCCTCACTCGCACACACCCTCACTCGCACACACCCTCACTCACACACCCTCACTCGCACTCACCCTCACTCACACTCACCCTCACTCACACTCACTCTCACACACTCACCCTCACTCACACACACCCTCACTCACACACACCCTCACACACACCCTCACTCGCACTCACACACATTCACTCACAATCACCCTCACTCACACACACCCTCGCTCACACACACCCTCACTCACACACACACACACTCACTCACACTTGCCCTCACTCACACTCACCCTCACTCAAACACACCCTCACTAGCACTCACACACTCACACACACTCACTCGCACTCACCCTCACTTGCACTCACCCTCACTCACACTCACACACCCTCACTTGTGCACACCCTCACTCGCACACACCCTCACCGTCATTCACACTCACTCTCACTCACAGTCACCGTCACTCACGCACACCCTCACTCGCACTCACCCTCACTAGCACTCACCCTCACTCACCCTCACTCACACTCACACTCACTCGCACTCACCCTCCCTCGCACTCACCCTCCCTCGCACTCACCCTCACTCACACTCACCCTCACCCTCACTCGCACTCACCCTCACTCGCACTCACCCTCACTCACACACACCCTCACACACACACACAGACACTCACACACACACCCTCACTCACACTCACCCTCACTCACACTCACCCTCACTCGCACTCACCCTCACTTGCACTCACCCTTGCACTCACCCTCACTCGCACTCACACTCACACACACCCTCACTCACACTCACCCTCACGCACACACACCCTCACTCACACACACCCTCACTCGCACTCATACACACACACCCTCACTCACACACACCCTCACTCACACACACCCTCACTCACACACCCTCACTCACTCACACACACACTCACTCACACTCACCCTCACTCACACACACCCTCACTCACACACACCCTCACTCACGCACACCCTCACTCACGCACACCCTCACTCACACTCACCCTCACTCACACACACCCTCACTCACACTCACACACACTCACTCACACTCACCCTCACTCACACACACCCTCACTCACACACACCCTCACTCGCACTCACACACACACACACTCACTCACACACCCTCACTCACACACACCCTCACTCGCACACACCCTCATTCACACTCACCCTCATTCACACTCACCCTCACTCACACTCACCCTCACTCACAATCACCCTCACTCACACACACCCTCACTAGCACTCACACACTCACACACCCTCACTCACGCACACCCTCACTCGCACACACCCTCACACACACTCACTCACACTCACCCTCACTCACACTCACCCTCACTCACAATCACCCTCACTCACACTCACCCTCACTCACAATCACCCTCACTCACACACAGCCTCACTAGCACTCACACACTCACACACCCTCACTCGCGCACACCCTCACTCGCACACACCCTCACACACCCTCACTCACACTCACCCTCACTCACACTTACCCTCACTCACACTCACCCTCACTTGCACTCACCCTCACTCGCACTCACCCTCACTCGCACTCACCCTCACTCACACTCACCCTCACTCACACTCACCCTCACTCACACACACCCTCACTCGCACTCACCCTCACTCACACACTCACACATACCCTCAGTCACACACAACCTCACTCGCACTCACCCTCACTCACACACACACCCTCACTTGCACACACACTCACTCACACACGCACACCCTCACACACACCCTCACTCGCACACATCCTCACTCGCACTCAACCTCACTCACACTCACCCTCACTCACACACACCCTCACTTGCACTCACCCTCACTCACACACACCCTCACTCACACTCACCCTCACTCGCACTCACACACACACACACACACACACCCTCGCTCACAGTCACCCTCACTCACACTCACCCTCACTCGCACTCACCCTCACTTGCACTCACCCTCGCACTCACCCTCACTCGCACTCACACTCACACACACCCTCACTCACACTCACCCTCACTCACACATCCTCACTCACACACACCCTCACTCGCACTCACACATACACACCCTCACTCACACACACCCTCACTCACACTCACCCTCACTGACACACACCCTCACTCGCACTCACACACCCTCACTCACACACACCCTCACTCACACACACCCTCACTCGCACTCACACACACTCACTCACACTCACCCTCACTCACACACACCCTCACTCACACACACCCTCACTCGCACTCACACACTCACACCCTCACTCGCACACACCCTCACTCGCGCACACCCTCACTCGCACACACCCTCACTCGCACACACCCTCACTCGCACACACCCTCACACACCCTCATTCACACTCACCCTCATTCACACTCACCCTCACTCACACTCACCCTCACTCACAATCACCCTCACTCACACACACCCTCACTAGCACTCACACACTCACACACCCTCACTCGCCCACACCCTCACTCGCACACACCCTCACACACCCTCACTCACACTCACCCTCATTCACACTCACCCTCACTCACACTCACCCTCACTCACAATCACCCTCACTCACACTCACCCTCACTCACAATCACCCTCACTCACACACACCCTCACTAGCACTCACACACTCACACACCCTCACTCGCGCACACCCTCATTCGCACACACCCTCACACACCCTCACTCACACTCACCCTCACTCACACTCACCCTCACTCACACTCACCCTCACTCACACTCACCCTCACTTGCACTCACCCTCACTCGCACTCACCCTCACTCGCACTCACCCTCACTCACACTCACCCTCACTCACACTCACCCTCACTCACACACACCCTCACTCGCACTCAACCTCACTCACACACACCCTCACTCGCACTCACCCTCACTCACACACTCACACATACAAACAGTCACACACACCCTCACTCGCACTCACCCTCACTCACACACACACCCTCACTTGCACACACCCTCACTCACACACGCACACCCTCACACACACCCTCACTCGCACACATCCTCACTCGCACTCACCCTCACTCACACTCACCCTCACTCACACACACCCTCACTCGCACTCACCCTCACTCACACACTCACACATACCCTCAGTCACACACACCCTCACTCGCACTCACCCTCACTCACACACACACACCCTCACTTGCACACACCCTCACTCACACACACCCTCACTCGCACACAACCTCACTCGCACTCACCCTCACTCACACACACCCTCACTAGCACTCACACTCACACACACTCACTCGCACACACCCTCACTCACACTCACCCTCACTCACACACACCCTCACTCACACTCACACACTCACACACACTCACTCACACTCACCCTCACTCACGCACACCCTCACTCACACTCACCCTCACTGACACACACCCTCACCCGCACTCACCCTCACTCACGCTCACCCTCACTCACACTCACCCTCACTCGCACTCACCCTCACTCGCACTCACCCTCACTCACACTCACCCTCACCCTCACTCGCACTCACCCTCACTCGCACTCACCCTCACTCACACACACCCTCACTAGCACTCACACACACACTCACTCACACACACCCTCACTCACACTCACCCTTACTCACACTCACCCTCACTCGCACTCACCCTCACTTGCACTCACCCTTGCACTCACCCTCACTCACACTCACACTCACACACACCCTCACTCGCACACCCTCACTTGCACTCAACCTCACTTGCACTCACCCTCACTCACACTCACCCTCACTCACACTCACCCTCACCCTCACTCACACACACCCTCACTCGCACTGACCGTCACTCACACACACCCTCACTCACACTCACCCTCACTCACACACTCACACATACCCTCAGTCACACACACCCTCACTCGCACTCGCCCTCACTCACACACACCCTCATTAGCACTCACACTCACACACTCACTCGCACTCACCCTCACTCACACTCACCCTCACTCACACACACCCTCACTCGCACTCACACACTCACACACTCACTCACACTCACCCTCACTCACGCACACCCTCACTCACACTCACCCTCACTGACACACACCCTCACAAGCACTCACACACCCTCACTCATGCACACCCTCACTCGCACACACCCTCACACACGCTCATTCACACTCACTCTCACTCACACTCACCCTCACTCACGCTCACCCTCACTTGCACTCACCCTCACTAGCACTCACCCTCACTAACACTCACCCTCACTCACACTCACCCTCACTCGCACTCACCCTCCCTCGCACTCACCCTCACTCACACTCATCCTCACCCTCACTCTCACTCACCCTCACTCGCACTCACCCTCACTCACACACACCCTCACTCGCACTCACACACACACACACTCACTCACACACCCTCACTCACACTCACCCTCACTCACACTCACCCTCACTCGCACTCACCCTCACTTGCACTCACCCTCGCACTCACCCTCACTCGCACTCACACTCACACACACCCTCACTCACACTCACCCTCACTTGCACTCACGCTCACTTGCACTCACCCTCACTCACACTCACCCTCACTCACTCACCCTCACTCACACACACCCTCACTCACACACACCCTCACTCGCACTCACTCTCACTCACACTCACACATACCCTCAGTCACACACACCCTCACTCGCACTCACCCTCACTCACACACACACCCTCACTTGCACACACCCTCACTCACACACACCCTCACTCGCACACAACCTCACTCGCACTCACCCTCACTCACACACACCCTCACTCGCAGTCACACACACACACACTCACTCACACACACCCTCACTCACACTCACCCCACTCATGCACACCCTCACTCGCACACACCCTCACACACCCTCATTCACACTCAATCTCACTCACACTCACCCTCACTCACGCTCACCCTCACTCGCACTCACCCTCACTAGCACTCACCCTCACTAACACTCACCCTCACTCACACTCACCCTCACTCGCACTCACCCTCCCTCGCACAAACCCTCACTCACACTCACCCTCACCCTCACTCTCACTCACCCTCACTTGCACTCACCCTCACTCACACACACCCTCATTCGCACTCACACACACACACACTCACTCACACACACCCTCACTCACAGTCACCCTCACTCACACTCACCCTCACTCGCACTCACCCTCACTTGCACTCACCCTCGCACTCACCCTCACTCGCACTCACACTCACACACACCCTCACTCACACTCACCCTCACTCACACACACCCTCACTCACACACACCCTCACTCGCACTCACACACACACACCCTCACTCACACACACCCTCACTCACACACACCCTCACTCACACACACCCTCACTCGCACTCACACACACTCACCCCCACTCACCCTCACTCATGCACACCCTCACTCACACTCACCCTCACTGACACAAAGCCTCACTCGCACTCACACACCCTACTCACACACACCCTCACTCACACACACCCTCAGTTGCACTCACACACCCTCACTCACACTCACCCTCACTCACACACACCCTCACTCACACACACCCTCACTCGCACTCACACACACTCACACCCTCACTCGCACACACCCTCACTCGCACACACCCTCATTCGCACACACCCTCACACACCCTCATTCACACTCACCCTCATTCACACTCACCCTCACTCAGACTCACCCTCACTCACAATCACCCTCACTCACACACACCCTCACTAGCACTCACACACTCACACACCCTCACTCGCGCACACCCTCACTCTCACACACCCTCACACACCCTCACTCACACTCACCCTCACTCACACTCACCCTCACTCACACTCACACTCACTCACACTCACCCTCACTAGCACTAACCCTCACTCACACTCACCCTCACTCACACTCACCCTCACTCACACACACCCTCACTCGCACTCACCCTCACTCACACACACCCTCACTCGCACTCACACACACTCACACACTCACACATACCCTCAGTCACACACACCCTCACTCGCACTCACCCTCACTCACACACACACCCTCACTTGCACACACCCTCACTCACACACCCTCACTCGCACACAACCTCACTCGCACTCACCCTCACTCACACACACCCTCACTCGCAGTCATACACACACACACTCACTCACACACACCCTCACTCACACTCACCCCACTCATGCACACCCTCACTCGCACACACCCTCACACACCCTCATTCACACTCACTCTCAATCACAATCACCCTCACTCACGCTCACCCTCACTCGCACTCACCCTCACTAACACACCCTCACTAACACTCACCCTCACTCACACTCACCCTCACTCGCACTCACCCTCCCTCGCACAAACCCTCACTCACACTCACCCTCACCCTCACCCTCACTCTCACTCACCCTCACTTGCACTCACCCTCACTCACACACACCCTCACTCGCACTCACACATACACACACTCACTCACACACACCCTCACTCACACACACCCTCACTCACAGTCACCCTCACTCACACTCACCCTCACTCGCACTCACCCTCACTCACACTCACCCTCACTCGCACTCACCCTCCCTCGCACAAACCCTCACTCACACTCACCCTCACCCTCACCCTCACTCTCACTCACCCTCACTTGCACTCACCCTCACTCACACACACCCTCACTCGCACTCACACATACACACACTCACTCACACACACCCTCACTCACAGTCACCCTCACTCACACTCACCCTCACTCGCACTCACCCTCACTTGCACTCACCCTCGCACTCACCCTCACTCGCACTCACACTCACACACACCCTCACTCACACTCACCCTCACTCACACACACCCTCACTCACACACACCCTCACTCGCACTCACACACACACACCCTCACTCACACACACCCTCACTCACACACACCCTCACTCACACACACCCTCACTCGCACTCACACACACTCACTCACACTCACCCTCACTCACGCACACCCTCACTCACACTCACCCTCACTGACACAAAGCCTCACTCGCACTCACACACCCTACTCACACACACCCTCACTCACACACACCCTCACTTGCACTCACACACACTCACTCACACTCACCCTCACTCACACACACCCTCACTCACACACACCCTCACTCGCACTCACACACACTCACACCCTCACTCGCACACACCCTCACTCGCACACACCCTCACTCGCACACACCCTCACACACCCTCATTCACACTCACCCTCATTCACACTCACCCTCACTCAGACTCACCCTCACTCACAATCACCCTCACTCACACACACCCTCACTAGCACTCACACACTCACACACCCTCACTCGCACATACCCTCACTCTCACACACCCTCACACACCCTCACTCACACTCACCCTCACTCACACTCACCCTCACTCACACTCACCCTCACTCACACTCACCCTCACTCGCACTAACCCTCACTCGCACTCACCCTCACTCGCACTCACCCTCACTCACACTCACCCTCACTCACACTCACCCTCACTCACACACACACTCACTCGCACTCAACCTCACTCACACACACCCTCACTCGCACTCACCCTCACTCACACACTCACACATACAAACAGTCACACACACCCTCACTCGCACTCACCCTCACTCACACACACACCCTCACTTGCACACACCCTCACTCACTCACACACTCACACACACTCACACTCACCCTCACTCACGCACACCCTCACTCACACTCACCCTCACTGACACACACCCTCACCCTCACTGACACACACCCTCACTCGTGCACACCCTCACTCGCACACACACTCACACACCCTCATTCACACTCACTCTCACTCACACTCACCCTCACTCACGCTCACCCTCACTCGCACTCACCCTCACTCACACTCACCCTCACTCACGCTCACCCTCACTCACACTCACCCTCACTTGCACTCACCCTCACTTGCACTCACCCTCACTTGCACTCACCCTCGCACTCAACCTCACTCGCACTCACATCACACACACCCTCACTCACACACACCCTCACTCCACACACACTCACTCACCCTCACATACGCACACCCTCACTCACACACACCTCACTCACACACACCCTCACCTTGCACTCACACACACTCACTCGCACTCACCCTCACTCACACACACCCTCACACACACCCTCACTCACACTCACATACACACACTCACTCACACTCACCCTCACTCACAATCACCCTCACTCACAATCACCCTCACTACATCTCACACACACACACCATCACTCACGCACACCTCCTCGCACACTCCCTCACACACCCTCTCATTCACACTCACCCTCACTCACACTCACCCTCACTCGCACTCACCCTCACTCGCACTCACCCTCACTCGCACTCACCCTCACTCACACTCACCCTCACTCACACTCACCCTCACTCGCACTCACTCTCAATCACACTCACCCTCACTCACACACACCCTCACTCGCACTCACACACTCACACACACTCACTTGCACTCACCCTCACTCACACACACCCTCACTCTCACTCACCCTCACTCACACACTCACACATACCCTCAGTCACACACACCCTCACTCGCACTCACCTTCACACACACACACCCTCACTCGCACACACCCTCACTCGCACACACCCTCACACACACACCCTCACTCGCACTCACCCTCACTCGCACTCACCCTCACTTGCACTCACCCTCACTCACACACCCTCACACTCTCACCCTCACTCACAGACACCCTCACTCACACACACCCTCACACACACACTCACTCGCACTCACACACTCACACACACTCACTCGCACTCACCCTCACTCACACACATCCTCACTCTCACTCACCCTCACTCACACTCACACACATCCTCACTCTCACTCACCCTTACTCACACACTCACACATACCCTCAGTCACACACACCCTCACTCGCACTCACCCTCACTCACACACACACACCCTCACTCGCACACACCCTCACTCGCACTCACCCTCACTCACACTCACCCTCACTCACACTCACCCTCACACACTCACCCTCACTCACAGACACCCTCACTCACACACACCCTCACACACACCCTCACTCGCACTCACACACATTCACTCGCAATCACCCTCACTCACACTCGTCCTCACTCACACTCACCCTCACACACACACCCTCACTCACGCACACCCTCACTCACACTCGCCCTCACTCACACTCACCCTCACTCACACACACCCTCACTCGCACTCACACACTCACACACACTCACTCACACTCACCCTCACTCACACTCACCCTCACTCACACACATCCTCACTCTCACTCACCCTCACTCACACACTCACACATACCCTTAGTCACACACACCCTCACTCACACTCACCCTCACTCACACACATCCTCACTCTCACTCACCCTCACTCACACACTCACACATACCCTCAGTCACACACACCCTTACTCGCACTCACACACTCACTCGCACTCACCCTCACTCACACTCTCCCTCACTCACACTCACCCTCACTCACACTCACCCTCACACACACCCTCACTCACACTCAGCCTCACTCACACACACCCTCACTCACACACACACTCACTCGCACTCACACGCACACCCTCACTCACACACACCCTCACTCGCACTCACACACTCACACACACTCACTCGCACTCACCCTCACACACACACCCTCACTCACACACACTCACTCACACACACCCTCACTCACACTCACCCTCACTCACACACACCCTCACTCGCACTCACACATACACACACCCTCACACACGCACACCCTCACTCGCACACACCCTTACTCGCACTCACCCTCTCTCGCACTCACCCTCACTCACACTCACCCTCACTCACACACCCTCACTCACACACTCACACATACCCTCAGTCACACACACCCTCACTCGCACTCACCCTCACTCACACACACACCCTCACTTGCACACACCCTCACTCACACACACCCTCCCTCGCACAAACCCTCACTCACACTCACCCTCACCCTCACCCTCACTCTCACTCACCCTCACTTGCACTCACCCTAGCACTCACCCTCACTCACACTCACACTCACACACACCCTCACTCACAAACCCTCACTTGCACTCACCCTCACTCACACTCACCCTCACTCACACTCACCCTCACGCTCACTCACACACACCCTCACTCGCACTGACCGTCACTCACACACACCCTCACTCACACTCACCCTCACTCACACACTCACACATAGCCTCAGTCACACACACCCTCACTCGCACTCGCCCTCACTCACACACACCCTCATTAGCACTCACACTCACACAATCACTCGCACTCACCCTCACTCACACTCACCCTCACTCACACACACCCTCACTCACACTCACCCTCACTGACACACCCTCACAAGCACTCACACACCCTCACTCATGCACACCCTCACTCGCACACACCCTCACACACCCTCACACACCCTCATTCACACTCACTCTCACTCACACTCACCCTCACTCACGCTCACCCTCACTTGCACTCACCCTCACTAGCACTCACCCTCACTAACACTCACCCTCACTCACACTCACCCTCACTCGCACTCACCCTCCCTCGCACTCACCCTCACTCACACTCACCCTCACTCGCACTCAGCCTCACTCGCACTCACCCTCACTCACACACACCCTCACTCGCAGTCACACACACACACACTCACTCACACACCCTCACTCACACTCACCCTCACTCACACTCACCCTCACTCGCACTCACCCTCACTTGCACTCACCCTCGCACTCACCCTCACTCGCACTCACACTCACACACACCCTCACTCACACTCACCCTCACTTGCACTCACCCTCACTTGCACTCACCCTCACTCACACTCACCCTCACTCACTCACCCTCACTCACACACACCCTCACTCACACACACCCTCACTCGCACTCACCCTCACTCACACACTCACACATACCCTCAGTCACACAGACCCTCACTCGCACTCACTCTCACTCACACACACACCCTCACTTGCACACACCCTCACTCACACACACCCTCACTCGCACACAACCTCACTCGCACTCACCCTCACTCACACACACCCTCACTCGCAGCCACACACACACACACTCACTCACACACACCCTCACTCACACTCACCCCACTCATGCACACCCTCACTCGCACACACCCTCACACACCCTCATTCACACTCACTCTCACTCACACTCACCCTCACTCACGCTCACCCTCACTCGCACTCACCCTCACTAGCACTCACCCTCACTAACACTCACCCTCAGTCACACTCACCCTCAGTCACACTCACCCTCACTCGCACTCACCCTCCCTCGCACAAACCCTCACTCACACTCACCCTCAGTCACACTCACCCTCACTCACACACACCCTCACTCGCACTCACACACACACACACACTCACTCACACACCCTCACTCACAGTCACCCTCACTCACACTCACCCTCACTCGCACTCACCCTCACTTGCACTCACCCTCGCACTCACCCTCACTCGCACTCACACACACCCTCACTCACACACACCCTCACTCGCACTCACACACACACACCCTCACTCACACACACCCTCACTCACACACACCCTCACTCACACACACCCTCACTCGCACTCACACACACTCACTCACACTCACCCTCACTCACGCACACCCTCACTCACACTCACCCTCACTGACACAAAGCCTCACTCGCACTCACACACCCTACTCACACACACCCTCACTCACACACACCCTCACTTGCACTCACACACACTCACTCACACTCACCCTCACTCACACACACCCTCACTCACACACACCCTCACTCGCACTCACACACACTCACACCCTCACTCGCACACACCCTCACTCGCACACACCCTCACTCGCACACACCCTCACACACCCTCATTCTCACTCACCCTCATTCACACTCACCCTCACACACTCACACATACCCTCAGTCACACACACCCTCACTCGCACTCGCCCTCACTCACACACACCCTCATTAGCACTCACACACTCACACACTCACTCGCACTCACCCTCACTCACACTCACCCTCACTCACACACACCCTCACTCGCACTCACACTCACACACACTCACTCACACTCACCCTCACTCACGCACACCCTCACTCACACTCACCCTCACTGACACACACCCTCACAAGCACTCACACACCCTCACTCATGCACACCCTCACTCGCACACACCCTCACACACGCTCATTCACATTCACTCTCACTCACACTCACCCTCACTCACGCTCACCCTCACTTGCACTCACCCTCACTACCACTCACCCTCACTAACACTCACCCTCACTCACACTCACCCTCACTCGCACTCACCCTCACTCGCACTCACCCTCCCTCGCACTCACACTCACTCGCACTCACCCTCACTCGCAGTCACACACACACACACTCACTCACACACCCTCACTCACACTCACCCTCACTCACACTCAGCCTCACTCGCACTCACCCTCACTTGCACTCACCCTCGCACTCACCCTCACTCGCACTCACACTCACACACACCCTCACTCACACTCACCCTCACTTGCACTCACCCTCACTCGCACTCACACTCACACACACCCTCACTCACACTCACCCTCACTTGCACTCACCCTCACTTGCACTCACCCTCACTCACACTCACCCTCACTCACTCACCCTCACTCACCCTCACCCTCACTCACACACACCCTCACTCGCACTCACCCTCACTCACACACACACCCTCACTTGCACACACCCTCACTCACACACACCCTCAATCGCACACAACCTCACTCGCACTCACCCTCACTCACACACACCCTCACTCGCAGTCACACACACACACTCACTCACACACAACCTCACTCACACTCACCCCACTCATGCACACCCTCACTCGCACACACCCTCACACACCCTCATTCACACTCAATCTCACTCACACTCACCCTCACTCACGCTCACCCTCACTCGCACTCACCCTCACTAGCACTCACCCTCACTAACACTCACCCTCACTCACACTCACCCTCACTCGCACTCACCCTCCCTCGCACAAACCCTCACTCACACTCACCCTCACCCTCACTCTCACTCACCCTCACTTGCACTCACCCTCACTCACACACACCCTCATTCGCACTCACACACACACACACTCACTCACACACACCCTCACTCACAGTCACCCTCACTCACACTCACCCTCACTCGCACTCACACTCACTTGCACTCACCCTCGCACTCACCCTCACTCGCACTCACACTCACACACACCCTCACTCACACTCACCCTCACTCACACACACCCTCACTCACACACACCCTCACTCGCACTCACACACACACACCCTCACTCACACACACCCTCACTCACACACACCCTCACTCACACACACCCTCACTCGCACTCACACACACTCACTCACACTCACCTCACTCACGCACACCCTCACTCACACTCACCCTCACTGACACAAAGCCTCACTCGCACTCACACACCCTACTCACACACACCCTCACTCACACACACCCTCACTCGCACTCACACTCACACACACTCACTCACACTCACCCTCACTCACGCACACCCTCACTCACACTCACCCTCACTGACACACACCCTCACAAGCACTCACACACCCTCACTCATGCACACCCTCACTCGCACACACCCTCACACACGCTCATTCACATTCACTCTCACTCACACTCACCCTCACTCACGCTCACCCTCACTTGCACTCACCCTCACTACCACTCACCCTCACTAACACTCACCCTCACTCACACTCACCCTCACTCGCACTCACCCTCACTCGCACTCACCCTCCCTCGCACTCACACTCACTCGCACTCACCCTCACTCGCAGTCACACACACACACACTCACTCACACACCCTCACTCACACTCACCCTCACTCACACTCAGCCTCACTCGCACTCACCCTCACTTGCACTCACCCTCGCACTCACCCTCACTCGCACTCACACTCACACACACCCTCACTCACACTCACCCTCACTTGCACTCACCCTCACTCGCACTCACACTCACACACACCCTCACTCACACTCACCCTCACTTGCACTCACCCTCACTTGCACTCACCCTCACTCACACTCACCCTCACTCACTCACCCTCACTCACCCTCACCCTCACTCACACACACCCTCACTCGCACTCAGCCTCACTCACACACTCACACATACCCTCAGTCACACACACCCTCACTCGCACTCACCCTCACTCACACACACACCCTCACTTGCACACACCCTCACTCACACACACCCTCAATCGCACACAACCTCACTCGCACTCACCCTCACTCACACACACCCTCACTCGCAGTCACACACACACACTCACTCACACACAACCTCACTCACACTCACCCCACTCATGCACACCCTCACTCGCACACACCCTCACACACCCTCATTCACACTCAATCTCACTCACACTCACCCTCACTCACGCTCACCCTCACTCGCACTCACCCTCACTAGCACTCACCCTCACTAACACTCACCCTCACTCACACTCACCCTCACTCGCACTCACCCTCCCTCGCACAAACCCTCACTCACACTCACCCTCACCCTCACTCTCACTCACCCTCACTTGCACTCACCCTCACTCACACACACCCTCATTCGCACTCACACACACACACACTCACTCACACACACCCTCACTCACAGTCACCCTCACTCACACTCACCCTCACTCGCACTCACACTCACTTGCACTCACCCTCGCACTCACCCTCACTCGCACTCACACTCACACACACCCTCACTCACACTCACCCTCACTCACACACACCCTCACTCACACACACCCTCACTCGCACTCACACACACACACCCTCACTCACACACACCCTCACTCACACACACCCTCACTCACACACACCCTCACTCGCACTCACACACACTCACTCACACTCACCCTCACTCACGCACACCCTCACTCACACTCACCCTCACTGACACAAAGCCTCACTCGCACTCACACACCCTACTCACACACACCCTCACTCACACACACCCTCACTTGCACTCACACACACTCACTCACACTCACCCTCACTCACACACACCCTCACTCACACACACCCTCACTCGCACTCACACACACTCACCCTCACTCGCACACACCCTCACTCGCACACACCCTCACTCGCACACACCCTCACACACCCTCATTCTCACTCACCCTCATTCACACTCACCCTCACTCACACTCACCCTCACTCACAATCACCCTCACTCACACACACCCTCACTAGAACTCACACACTCACACACCCTCACTCGCCCACACCCTCACTCGCACACACCCTCACACACCCTCACTCACACTCACCCTCATTCACACTCACTCTCACTCACACTCACCCTCACTCACGCTCACCCTCACTTGCACTCACCCTCACTAGCACTCACCCTCACTAACACTCACCCTCACTCACACTCACCCTCACTCGCACTCACCCTCCCTCGCACTCACACTCACTCACACTCACCATCACCCTCACTCGCACTCACCCTCACTTGCACTCACCCTCACTCACACACACCCTCACTCGCAGTCACACACACACACACTCACTCACACACCCTCACTCACACTCACCCTCACTCACACTCACCCTCACTCGCACTCACCCTCACTTGCACTCACCCTCGCACTCACCCTCACTCGCACTCACACTCACACACACCCTCACTCACACTCACCCTCACTTGCACTCACCCTCACTTGCACTCACCCTCACTCACACTCACCCTCACTCACTCACCCTCACTCACACACACCCTCACTCACACACACCCTCACTCGCACTCAGCCTCACTCACACACTCACACATACCCTCAGTCACACACACCCTCACTCGCACTCACCCTCACTCACACACACACCCTCACTTGCACACATCCTCACTCACACACACCCTCACTCGCACACAACCTCACTCGCACTCACCCTCACTCACACACACCCTCACTCGCAGTCACACACACACACACTCACTCACACACACCCTCACTCACACTCACCCCACTCATGCACACCCTCACTCGCACACACCCTCACACACCCTCATTCACACTCAATCTCACTCACACTCACCCTCACTCACGCTCACCCTCACTCGCACTCACCCTCACTAGCACTCACCCTCACTAACACTCACCCTCACTCACATTCACCCTCACTCGCACTCACCCTCCCTCGCACAAACCCTCACTCACACTCACCCTCACCCTCACTCTCACCCTCACTCTCACTCACCCTCACTTGCACTCACCCTCACTCACACACACCCTCACTCGCACTCACACACACACACACACTCACTCAAACACACCCTCACTCACAGTCACCCTCACTCACACTCACCCTCACTCGCACTCACCCTCACTTGCACTCACCCTCGCACTCACCCTCACTCGCACTCACACTCACACACACCCTCACTCACACACCCTCACTCACACACACCCTCACTCACACACACCCTCACTCGCACTCACACACACACACCCTCACTCACACACACCCTCACTCACACACACCCTCACTCACACACACCCTCACTCGCACTCACACACACTCACTCACACTCACCCTCACTCACGCACACCCTCACTCACACTCACCCTCACTGACACAAAGCCTCACTCGCACTCACACACCCTACTCACACACACCCTCACTCACACACACCCTCACTTGCACTCACATACACTCACTCACACTCACCCTCACTCACACACACCCTCACTCACACACACCCTCACTCGCACTCACACACACTCACACCCTCACTCGCACACACCCTCACTCGCACACACCCTCACTCGCACACACCCTCACACACCCTCATTCACACTCACCCTCATTCACACTCACCCTCACTCAGACTCACCCTCACTCACAATCACCCTCACTCACACACACCCTCACTAGCACTCACACACTCACACACCCTCACTCGCGCACACCCTCACTCTCACACACCCTCACACACCCTCACTCACACTCACCCTCACTCACACTCACCCTCACTCACACTCACCCTCACTTGCACTAACCCTCACTCACACTCACCCTCACTCACACTCACCCTCACTCACACACACCCTCACTCGCACTCACCCTCACTCACACACACCCTCACTCGCACTCACCCTCACTCACACACTCACACATACCCTCAGTCACACACACCCTCACTCGCACTCACCCTCACTCACACATACACCCTCACTTGCACACACCCTCACTCACACACCCTCACTCGCACACAACCTCACTCGCACTCACCCTCACTCACACACACCCTCACTCGCAGTCACACACACACACACTCACTCACACACACCCTCACTCACACTCACCCCACTCATGCACACCCTCACTCGCACACACCCTCACACACCCTCATTCACACACACTCTCAATCACAATCACCCTCACTCACGCTCACCCTCACTCGCACTCACCCTCACTAACACTCACCCTCACTCACACTCACCCTCACTCGCACTCACCCTCCCTCGCACAAACCCTCACTCACACTCACCCTCACCCTCACCCTCACTCTCACTCACCCTCACTTGCACTCACCCTTGCACTCACCCTCACTCACACTCACACTCACACACACCCTCACTCACAAACCCTCACTTGCACTCACCCTCACTCACACTCACCCTCACTCACACTCACCCTCACGCTCACTCACACACACCCTCACTCGCACTGACCGTCACTCACACACACCCTCACTCACACTCACCCTCACTCACACACTCACACATACCCTCAGTCACACACACCCTCACTCGCACTCGCCCTCACTCACACACACCCTCATTAGCACTCACACTCACACACTCACTCGCACTCACCCTCACTCACACTCACCCTCACTCACACACACCCTCACTCGCACTCACACACTCACACACACTCACACACTCACCCTCACTCACGCACACCCTCACTCACACTCACCCTCACTGACACACCCTCACAAGCACTCACACACCCTCACTCATGCACACCCTCACTCGCACACACCCTCACACACCCTCATTCACACTCACTCTCACTCACACTCACCCTCACTCACGCTCACCCTCACTTGCACTCACCCTCACTAGCACTCACCCTCACTAACACTCACCCTCACTCACACTCACCCTCACTTGCACTCACCCTCCCTCGCACTCACCCTCACTCACACTCACCCTCACCCTCACTCGCACTCAGCCTCACTTGCACTCACCCTCACTCACACACACCCTCACTCGCAGTCACACACACACACACTCACTCACACACCCTCACTCACACTCACCCTCACTCACACTCACCCTCACTCGCACTCACCCTCACTTGCACTCACCCTCGCACTCACCCTCACTTGCACTCACACTCACACACACCCTCACTCACACTCACCCTCACTTGCACTCACCCTCACTTGCACTCACCCTCACTCACACTCACCCTCACTCACTCTCCCTCACTCACACACACCCTCACTCACACACACCCTCACTCGCACTCACCCTCACTCACACAGTCACACATACCCTCAGTCACACACACCCTCACTCGCACTCACCCTCACTCACACACACACCCTCACTTGCACACACCCTCACTCACACACACCCTCACTCGCACACAACCTCACTCGCACTCACCCTCACTCACACCCACCCTCACTCGCAGTCACACACACACACACTCACTCACACACACCCTCACTCACACTCACCCCACTCATGCACACCCTCACTCGCACACACCCTCACACACCCTCACACACCCTCATTCACACTCACTCTCACTCACACTCACCCTCACTCACGCTCACCCTCACTCGCACTCACCCTCACTAGCACTCACCCTCACTAACACTCACCCTCAGTCACACTCACCCTCACTCGCACTCACCCTCCCTTGCACAAACCCTCACTCACACTCACCCTCACCCTCACTCTCACTCACCCTCACTCACACACACCCTCACTCGCACTCACACACACACACACTCACTCACACACCCTCACTCACAGTCACCCTCACTCACACTCACCCTCACTCGCACTCACCCTCACTTGCACTCACCCTCGCACTCACCCTCACTCGCACTCACACACACCCTCACTCACACACACCCTCACTCGCACTCACACACACACACCCTCACTCACACACACCCTCACTCACACACACCCTCACTCACACACACCCTCACTCGCACTCACACACACTCACTCACACTCACCCTCACTCACGCACACCCTCACTCACACTCACCCTCACTGACACAAAGCCTCACTCGCACTCACACACCCTACTCACACACACCCTCACTCACACACACCCTCACTTGCACTCACACACACTCACTCACACTCACCCTCACTCACACACACCCTCATTCACACACACCCTCACTCGCACTCACACACACTCACACCCTCACTCGCACACACCCTCACTCGCACACACCCTCACTCGCACACACCCTCACACACCCTCATTCTCACTCACCCTCATTCACACTCACCCTCACTCACACACTCACACATACCCTCAGTCACACACACCCTCACTCGCACTCGCCCTCACTCACACACACCCTCATTAGCACTCACACACTCACACACTCACTCGAACTCACCCTCACTCACACTCACCCTCACTCACACACACCCTCACTCGCACTCACACACTCACACACACTCACTCACACTCACCCTCACTCACGCACACCCTCACTCACACTCACCCTCACTGACACACACCCTCACAAGCACTCACACACCCTCACTCATGCACACCCTCACTCGCACACACCCTCACACACGCTCATTCACACTCACTCTCACTCACACTCACCCTCACTCACGCTCACCCTCACTTGCACTCACCCTCACTAGCACTCACCCTCACTATCACTCACCCTCACTCACACTCACCCTCATTCGCACTCACCCTCCCTCGCACTCACACTCACTCACACTCACCATCACCCTCACTCGCACTCACCCTCACTCGCACTCACCCTCACTCACACACACCCTCACTCGCAGTCACACACACACACACTCACTCACACACCCTCACTCACACTCACCCTCACTCACACTCACCCTCACTCGCACTCACCCTCACTTGCACTCACCCTCGCACTCACCCTCACTCGCACTCACACTCACACACACCCTCACTCACACTCACCCTCACTTGCACTCACCCTCACTCGCACACACCCTCACTCGCACACACCCTCACTCGCACACACCCTCACACACCCTCATTCTCACTCACCCTCATTCACACTCACCCTCACTCACACACTCACACATACCCTCAGTCACACACACCCTCACTCACACTCACCCTCACTCACTCACCCTCACTCACACACACCCTCACTCACACACACCCTCACTCGCACTCAGCCTCACTCACACACTCACACATACCCTCAGTCACACACACCCTCACTCGCACTCACCCTCACTCACACACACACCCTCACTTGCACACACCCTCACTCACACACACCCTCACTCGCACACAACCTCACTCGCACTCACCCTCACTCACACACACCCTCACTCGCAGTCACACACACACACACTCACTCACACACACCCTCACTCACACTCACCCCACTCATGCACACCCTCACTCGCACACACCCTCACACACCCTCATTCACACTCAATCTCACTCACACTCACCCTCACTCACGCTCACCCTCACTCGCACTCACCCTCACTAGCACTCACCCTCACTAACACTCACCCTCACTCACACTCACCCTCACTCGCACTCACCCTCCCTCGCACAAACCCTCACTCACACTCACCCTCACCCTCACTCTCACTCACCCTCACTTGCACTCACCCTCACTCACACACACCCTCATTCGCACTCACACACACACACACTCACTCACACACACCCTCACTCACAGTCACCCTCACACACACTCACACCCTCACTCGCACACACCCTCACTCGCACACACCCTCATTCGCACACACCCTCACACACCCTCATTCACACTCACCCTCATTCACACTCACCCTCACTCAGACTCACCCTCACTCACAATCACCCTCACTCACACACACCCTCACTAGCACTCACACACTCACACACCCTCACTCGCGCACACCCTCACTCTCACACACCCTCACTCTCACACACCCTCACACACCCTCACTCACACTCACCCTCACTCACACTCACCCTCACTCACACTCACACTCACTCACACTCACCCTCACTCGCACTCACACACACTCACACCCTCACTCGCACACACCCTCACTCGCACACACCCTCATTCGCACACACCCTCACTCACACACACCCTCACTCGCACTCACACACACTCACACACTCACACATACCCTCAGTCACACACACCCTCACTCGCACTCACCCTCACTCACACACACACCCTCACTTGCACACACCCTCACTCACACACCCTCACTCGCACACAACCTCACTCGCACTCACCCTCACTCACACACACCCTCACTCGCAGTCATACACACACACACTCACTCACACACACCCTCACTCACACTCACCCCACTCATGCACACCCTCACTCGCACACACCCTCACACACCCTCATTCACACTCACTCTCAATCACAATCACCCTCACTCACGCTCACCCTCACTCGCACTCACCCTCACTAACACACCCTCACTAACACTCACCCTCACTCACACTCACCCTCACTCACACACATCCTCACTGACACACACCCTCACTCACACTCACCCTCACCCTCACCCTCACTCGCACTCACCCTCACTCGCACTCACCCTCACTCACACACACCCTCACTCGCACTCACACACACACACACTGACTCACACACACCCTCACTCACAGTCACCCTCACTCACAGTCACCCTCACTCACACACCCTCACTCGCACTCACCCTCACTTGCACTCACCCTCGCACTCACCCTCCCTCGCACAAACCCTCACTCACACTCACCCTCACCCTCACCCTCACTCTCACTCACCCTCACTTGCACTCACCCTCACTCACACACACCCTCACTCGCACTCACACACACACACACTCACTCACACACACCCTCACTCACAGTCACCCTCACTCACACACCCTCACTCGCACTCACCCTCACTTGCACTCACCCTCGCACTCACCCTCACTTGCACTCACACTCACACACACCCTCACTCACACTCACCCTCACTCACACACACCCTCACTCACACACACCCTCACTCGCACTCACACACACACACCCTCACTCACACACACCCTCACTCACACACACCCTCACTCACACACACCCTCACTCGCACTCACACACACTCACTCACACTCACCCTCACTCACGCACACCCTCACTCACACTCACCCTCACTGACACAAAGCCTCACTCGCACTCACACACCCTACTCACACACACCCTCACTCACACACACCCTCACTTGCACTCACACACACTCACTCACACTCACCCTCACTCACACACACCCTCACTCACACACACCCTCACTCGCACTCACACACACTCACACCCTCACTCGCACACACCCTCACTCGCACACACCCTCACTCGCACACACCCTCACACACCCTCATTCACACTCACCCTCATTCACACTCACCCTCACTCAGACTCACCCTCACTCACAATCACCCTCACTCACACACACCCTCACTAGCACTCACACACTCACACACCCTCACTCGCACATACCCTCACTCTCACACACCCTCACACACCCTCACTCACACTCACCCTCACTCACACTCACCCTCACTCACACTCACCCTCACTCACACTCACCCTCACTCGCACTAACCCTCACTCGCACTCACCCTCACTCGCACTCACCCTCACTCACACTCACCCTCACTCACACTCACCCTCACTCACACACACACTCACTCGCACTCAACCTCACTCACACACACCCTCACTCGCACTCACCCTCACTCACACACTCACACATACAGTCACACACACCCTCACTCGCACTCACCCTCACTCACACACACACCCTCACTTGCACACACCCTCACTCACTCACACACTCACACACACTCACACTCACCCTCACTCACGCACACCCTCACTCACACTCACCCTCACTGACACACACCCTCACCCTCACTGACACACACCCTCACTCGTGCACACCCTCACTCGCACACACACTCACACACCCTCATTCACACTCACTCTCACTCACACTCACCCTCACTCACGCTCACCCTCACTCGCACTCACCCTCACTCACACTCACCCTCACTCACGCTCACCCTCACTCACACTCACCCTCACTTGCACTCACCCTCACTTGCACTCACCCTCACTTGCACTCACCCTCGCACTCAACCTCACTCGCACTCACAATCACACACACCCTCACTCACACACACCCTCACTCACACACACCCTCACTCACACTCACATACACACACCCTCACTCACACACACCCTCACTCACACACACCCTCACTTGCACTCACACACACTCACTCGCACTCACCCTCACTCACACACACCCTCACACACACCCTCACTTGCACTCACACACACACACTCACTCACACTCACCCTCACTCACAATCACCCTCACTCACAATCACCCTCACTACATCTCACACACACACACCATCACTCACGCACACCCTCACTCGCACACTCCCTCACACACCCTCATTCACACTCACCCTCACTCACACTCACCCTCACTCGCACTCACCCTCACTCGCACTCACCCTCACTCGCACTCACCCTCACTCACACTCACCCTCACTCACACTCACCCTCACTCGCACTCACTCTCAATCACACTCACCCTCACTCACACACACCCTCACTCGCACTCACACACTCACACACACTCACTTGCACTCACCCTCACTCACACACACCCTCACTCTCACTCACCCTCACTCACACACTCACACATACCCTCAGTCACACACACCCTCACTCGCACTCACCTTCACACACACACACCCTCACTCGCACACACCCTCACTCGCACACACCCTCACACACACACCCTCACTCGCACTCACCCTCACTCGCACTCACCCTCACTTGCACTCACCCTCACTCACACACCCTCACACTCTCACCCTCACTCACAGACACCCTCACTCACACACACCCTCACACACACACTCACTCGCACTCACACACTCACACACACTCACTCGCACTCACCCTCACTCACACACATCCTCACTCTCACTCACCCTCACTCACACTCACACACATCCTCACTCTCACTCACCCTCACTCACACACTCACACATACCCTCAGTCACACACACCCTCACTCGCACTCACCCTCACTCACACACACACACCCTCACTCGCACACACCCTCACTCGCACTCACCCTCACTCACACTCACCCTCACTCACACTCACCCTCACACACTCACCCTCACTCACAGACACCCTCACTCACACACACCCTCACACACACCCTCACTCGCACTCACACACATTCACTCGCAATCACCCTCACTCACACTCGTCCTCACTCACACTCACCCTCACACACACACCCTCACTCACGCACACCCTCACTCACACTCGCCCTCACTCACACTCACCCTCACTCACACACACCCTCACTCGCACTCACACACTCACACACACTCACTCACACTCACCCTCACTCACACTCACCCTCACTCACACACATCCTCACTCTCACTCACCCTCACTCACACACTCACACATACCCTTAGTCACACACACCCTCACTCACACTCACCCTCACTCACACACATCCTCACTCTCACTCACCCTCACTCACACACTCACACATACCCTCAGTCACACACACCCTTACTCGCACTCACACACTCACTCGCACTCACCCTCACTCACACTCACCCTCACTCACACTCACCCTCACTCACACTCACCCTCACACACACCCTCACTCACACTCAGCCTCACTCACACACACCCTCACTCACACACACACTCACTCGCACTCACACGCACACCCTCACTCACACACACCCTCACTCGCACTCACACACTCACACACACTCACTCGCACTCACCCTCACACACACCCCCTCACTCACACACACTCACTCACACACATCCTCACTCACACTCACCCTCACTCACACACACCCTCACTCGCACTCACACATACACACAACCTCACTCACGCACACCCTCACTCGCACGCACCCTTACTCGCACTCACCCTCACTCACACTCACCCTCACTCACACTCACCCTCACTCGCACTCACCCTCACTCACACACTCACACATACCCTCAGTCACACACACCCTCACTCGCACTCACCCTCACTCACACACACACCCTCACTTGCACACACCCTCACTCACACACACCCTCACTCGCACACAACCTCACTCACACTCACCCTCACTCACACACACCCTCACTCGCAGTCACACACGCACACACTCACTCACACACACCCTCACTCACACTCACCCCACTCATGCACACCCTCACTCGCACACACCCTCACACACCCTCATTCACACTCAATCTCACTCACACTCACCCTCACTCACGCTCACCCTCACTCGCACTCACCCTCACTAGCACTCACCCTCACTAACACTCACCCTCACTCACACTCACCCTCACTCGCACTCACCCTCCCTCGCACAAACCCTCACTCACACTCACCCTCACCCTCACTCTCACTCACCCTCACTTGCACTCACCCTCACTCACACACACCCTCATTCGCACTCACACACACACACACTCACTCACACACACCCTCACTCACAGTCACCCTCACTCACACTCACCCTCACTCGCACTCACCCTCACTTGCACTCACCCTCGCACTCACCCTCACTCGCACTCACACTCACACACACCCTCACTCACACTCACCCTCACTCACACACACCCTCACTCACACACACCCTCACTCGCACTCACACACACACACCCTCACTCACACACACCCTCACTCACACACACCCTCACTCACACACACCCTCACTCGCACTCACACACACTCACCCCCACTCACCCTCACTCACGCACACCCTCACTCACACTCACCCTCACTGACACAAAGCCTCACTCGCACTCACACACCCTACTCACACACACCCTCACTCACACACACCCTCAGTTGCACTCACACACCCTCACTCACACTCACCCTCACTCACACACACCCTCACTCACACACACCCTCACTCGCACTCACACACACTCACACCCTCACTCGCACACACCCTCACTCGCACACACCCTCATTCGCACACACCCTCACACACCCTCATTCACACTCACCCTCATTCACACTCACCCTCACTCAGACTCACCCTCACTCACAATCACCCTCACTCACACACACCCTCACTAGCACTCACACACTCACACACCCTCACTCGCGCACACCCTCACTCTCACACACCCTCACACACCCTCACTCACACTCACCCTCACTCACACTCACCCTCACTCACACTCACACTCACTCACACTCACCCTCACTTGCACTAACCCTCACTCACACTCACCCTCACTCACACTCACCCTCACTCACACACACCCTCACTCGCACTCACCCTCACTCACACACACCCTCACTCGCACTCACACACACTCACACACTCACACATACCCTCAGTCACACACACCCTCACTCGCACTCACCCTCACTCACACACACACCCTCACTTGCACACACCCTCACTCACACACCCTCACTCGCACACAACCTCACTCGCACTCACCCTCACTCACACACACCCTCACTCGCAGTCACACACACACTCACTCACACACACCCTCACTCACACTCACCCCACTCATGCACACCCTCACTCGCACACACCCTCACACACCCTCATTCACACTCACTCTCACTCACACACCCTCACTCACGCTCACCCTCACTCGCACTCACCCTCACTAACACACCCTCACTAACACTCACCCTCACTCACACTCACCCTCACTCGCACTCACCCTCCCTCGCACAAACCCTCACTCACACTCACCCTCACCCTCACCCTCACTCTCACTCACCCTCACTTGCACTCACCCTCACTCACACACACCCTCACTCGCACTCACACATACACACACTCACTCACACACACCCTCACTCACACACACCCTCACTCACAGTCACCCTCACTCACACTCACCCTCACTCGCACTCACCCTCACTCACACTCACCCTCACTCGCACTCACCCTCCCTCGCACAAACCCTCACTCACACTCACCCTCACCCTCACCCTCACTCTCACTCACCCTCACTTGCACTCACCCTCACTCACACACACCCTCACTCGCACTCACACATACACACACTCACTCACACACACCCTCACTCACAGTCACCCTCACTCACACTCACCCTCACTCGCACTCACCCTCACTTGCACTCACCCTCGCACTCACCCTCACTCGCACTCACACTCACACACACCCTCACTCACACTCACCCTCACTCACACACACCCTCACTCACACACACCCTCACTCGCACTCACACACACACACCCTCACTCACACACACCCTCACTCACACACACCCTCACTCACACACACCCTCACTCGCACTCACACACACTCACTCACACTCACCCTCACTCACGCACACCCTCACTCACACTCACCCTCACTGACACAAAGCCTCACTCGCACTCACACACCCTACTCACACACACCCTCACTCACACACACCCTCACTTGCACTCACACACACTCACTCACACTCACCCTCACTCACACACACCCTCACTCACACACACCCTCACTCGCACTCACACACACACACACCCTCACTCGCACACACCCTCACTCGCACACACCCTCACTCGCACACACCCTCACACACCCTCATTCACACTCACCCTCATTCACACTCACCCTCACTCAGACTCACCCTCACTCACAATCACCCTCACTCACACACACCCTCACTAGCACTCACACACTCACACACCCTCACTCGCACATACCCTCACTCTCACACACCCTCACACACCCTCACTCACACTCACCCTCACTCACACTCACCCTCACTCACACTCACCCTCACTCACACTCACCCTCACTCGCACTAACCCTCACTCGCACTCACCCTCACTCGCACTCACCCTCACTCACACTCACCCTCACTCACACTCACCCTCACTCACACACACACTCACTCGCACTCAACCTCACTCACACACACCCTCACTCGCACTCACCCTCACTCACACACTCACACATACAAACAGTCACACACACCCTCACTCGCACTCACCCTCACTCACACACACACCCTCACTTGCACACACCCTCACTCACTCACACACTCACACACACTCACACTCACCCTCACTCACGCACACCCTCACTCACACTCACCCTCACTGACACACACCCTCACCCTCACTGACACACACCCTCACTCGTGCACACCCTCACTCGCACACACACTCACACACCCTCATTCACACTCACTCTCACTCACACTCACCCTCACTCACGCTCACCCTCACTCGCACTCACCCTCACTCACACTCACCCTCACTCACGCTCACCCTCACTCACACTCACCCTCACTTGCACTCACCCTCACTTGCACTCACCCTCACTTGCACTCACCCTCGCACTCAACCTCACTCGCACTCACAATCACACACACCCTCACTCACACACACCCTCACTCACACACACCCTCACTCACACTCACATACACACACCCTCACTCACACACACCCTCACTCACACACACCCTCACTTGCACTCACACACACTCACTCGCACTCACCCTCACTCACACACACCCTCACACACACCCTCACTTGCACTCACACACACACACTCACTCACACTCACCCTCACTCACAATCACCCTCACTCACAATCACCCTCACTACATCTCACACACACACACCATCACTCACGCACACCCTCACTCGCACACTCCCTCACACACCCTCATTCACACTCACCCTCACTCACACTCACCCTCACTCGCACTCACCCTCACTCGCACTCACCCTCACTCGCACTCACCCTCACTCACACTCACCCTCACTCACACTCACCCTCACTCGCACTCACTCTCAATCACACTCACCCTCACTCACACACACCCTCACTCGCACTCACACACTCACACACACTCACTTGCACTCACCCTCACTCACACACACCCTCACTCTCACTCACCCTCACTCACACACTCACACATACCCTCAGTCACACACACCCTCACTCGCACTCACCTTCACACACACACACCCTCACTCGCACACACCCTCACTCGCACACACCCTCACACACACACCCTCACTCGCACTCACCCTCACTCGCACTCACCCTCACTTGCACTCACCCTCACTCACACACCCTCACACTCTCACCCTCACTCACAGACACCCTCACTCACACACACCCTCACACACACACTCACTCGCACTCACACACTCACACACACTCACTCGCACTCACCCTCACTCACACACATCCTCACTCTCACTCACCCTCACTCACACTCACACACATCCTCACTCTCACTCACCCTTACTCACACACTCACACATACCCTCAGTCACACACACCCTCACTCGCACTCACCCTCACTCACACACACACACCCTCACTCGCACACACCCTCACTCGCACTCACCCTCACTCACACTCACCCTCACTCACACTCACCCTCACACACTCACCCTCACTCACAGACACCCTCACTCACACACACCCTCACACACACCCTCACTCGCACTCACACACATTCACTCGCAATCACCCTCACTCACACTCGTCCTCACTCACACTCACCCTCACACACACACCCTCACTCACGCACACCCTCACTCACACTCGCCCTCACTCACACTCACCCTCACTCACACACACCCTCACTCGCACTCACACACTCACACACACTCACTCACACTCACCCTCACTCACACTCACCCTCACTCACACACATCCTCACTCTCACTCACCCTCACTCACACACTCACACATACCCTTAGTCACACACACCCTCACTCACACTCACCCTCACTCACACACATCCTCACTCTCACTCACCCTCACTCACACACTCACACATACCCTCAGTCACACACACCCTTACTCGCACTCACACACTCACTCGCACTCACCCTCACTCACACTCTCCCTCACTCACACTCACCCTCACTCACACTCACCCTCACACACACCCTCACTCACACTCAGCCTCACTCACACACACCCTCACTCACACACACACTCACTCGCACTCACACGCACACCCTCACTCACACACACCCTCACTCGCACTCACACACTCACACACACTCACTCGCACTCACCCTCACACACACACCCTCACTCACACACACTCACTCACACACACCCTCACTCACACTCACCCTCACTCACACACACCCTCACTCGCACTCACACATACACACAACCTCACTCACGCACACCCTCACTCGCACGCACCCTTACTCGCACTCACCCTCACTCACACTCACCCTCACTCACACTCACCCTCACTCGCACTCACCCTCACTCACACACTCACACATACCCTCAGTCACACACACCCTCACTCGCACTCACCCTCACTCACACACACACCCTCACTTGCACACACCCTCACTCACACACACCCTCACTCGCACACAACCTCACTCACACTCACCCTCACTCACACACACCCTCACTCGCAGTCACACACGCACACACTCACTCACACACCCTCACTCACACTCACCCCACTCATGCACACCCTCACTCGCACACACCCTCACACACCCTCATTCACACTCACTCTCACTCACACTCACCCTCACTCACGCTCACCCTCACTCGCACTCACCCTCACTAGCACTCACCCTCACTAACACTCACCCTCACTCACACTCACCCTCACTCGCACTCACCCTCCCTCGCACAAACCCTCACTCACACTCACCCTCACCCTCACTCTCACTCACCCTCACTCACACACACCCTCACTCGCACTCACACACACACACACTCACTCACACACCCTCACTCACAGTCACCCTCACTCACACTCACCCTCTCTCGCACTCACCCTCACTTGCACTCACCCTCGCACTCACCCTCACTCGCACTCACACACACCCTCACTCACACACACCCTCACTCGCACTCACACACACACACCCTCACTCACACACACCCTCACTCACACACACCCTCACTCACACACACCCTCACTCGCACTCACACACACTCACCCCCACTCACCCTCACTCACGCACACCCTCACTCACACTCACCCTCACTGACACAAAGCCTCACTCGCACTCACACACCCTACTCACACACACCCTCACTCACACACACCCTCACTTGCCCTCACACACACTCACTCACACTCACCCTCACTCACACACACCCTCACTCACACACACCCTCACTCGCACTCACACACACTCACACCCTCACTCGCACACACCCTCACTCGCACACACCCTCACTCGCACACACCCTCACACACCCTCATTCTCACTCACCCTCATTCACACTCACCCTCACACACACTCACACATACCCTCAGTCACACACACCCTCACTCGCACTCGCCCTCACTCACACACACCCTCATTAGCACTCACACACTCACACACTCACTCGCACTCACCCTCACTCACACTCACCCTCACTCACACACACCCTCACTCGCACTCACACACACTCACTCACACTCACCCTCACTCACGCACACCCTCACTCACACTCACCCTCACTGACACACACCCTCACAAGCACTCACACACCCTCACTCATGCACACCCTCACTCGCACACACCCTCACACACGCTCATTCACACTCACTCTCACTCACGCTCACCCTCACTCACGCTCACCCTCACTTGCACTCACCCTCACTAGCACTCACCCTCACTAACACTCACCCTCACTCACACTCACCCTCACTCGCACTCACCCTCCCTCGCACTCACACTCACTCACACTCACCATCACCCTCACTCGCACTCACCCTCACTCGCACTCACCCTCACTCACACACACCCTCACTCGCAGTCACACACACACACACTCACTCACACACCCTCACTCACACTCACCCTCACTCACACTCACCCTCACTTGCACTCACCCTCACTTGCACTCACCCTCGCACTCACCCTCACTCACACTCACACCCACACACACCCTCACTCACACTCACCCTCACTTGCACTCACCCTCACTTGCACTCACCCTCACTCACACTCACCCTCACTCACTCACCCTCACTCACACACACCCTCACTCGCACTCAGCCTCACTCACACACTCACACATACCCTCAGTCACACACACCCTCACTCGCACTCACCCTCACTCACACACACACCCTCACTTGCACACACCCTCACTCACACACACCCTCACTCGCACACAACTTCACTCGCACTCACCCTCACTCACACACACCCTCACTCGCAGTCACACACACACACACTCACTCACACACACCCTCACTCACACTCACCCCACTCATGCACACCCTCACTCGCACACACCCTCACACACCCTCATTCACACTCAATCTCACTCACACTCACCCTCACTCACGCTCACCCTCACTCGCACTCACCCTCACTAGCACTCACCCTCACTAACAATCACCCTCACTCACACACACCCTCACTACCTCTCACACACACACACCATCACTCACGCACACCCTCACTCGCACACTCCCTCACACACCCTCATTCACACTCACCCTCACTCACACTCACCCTCACTCGCACTCACCCTCACTCGCACTCACCCTCACTCACACTCACCCTCACTCGCACTCACCCTCACTCGCACTCACTCTCAATCACACTCACCCTCACTCACACACACCCTCACTCGCACTCACACACTCACACACACTCACTCGCACTCACCCTCACTCACACACACCCTCACTCTCACTCACCCTCACTCACAAACTCACACATACCCTCAGTCACACACACCCTCACTCGCACTCACCCTCACACACACACACCCTCACTCGCACACACCCTCACTCGCACACACCCTCACACACACACCCTCACTCGCACTCACCCTCACTCGCACTCACCCTCACTCACACTCACCCTCACTCGCACTCACCCTCACTCACACTCACCCTCACTCACACTCACCCTCACACACTCACCCTCACTCACAGACACCCTCACTCACACACACCCTCACACACACACTCACTTGCACTCACACACTCACACACACTCACTCGCACTCACCCTCACTCACACACATCCTCACTCTCACTCACCCTCACTCACACTCACACACATCCTCACTCTCACTCACCCTCACTCACACACTCACACATACCCTCAGTCACACACACCCTCACTCGCACTCACCCTCACACACACACACCCTCACACACACACCCTCACTCGCACTCACCCTCACTCGCACTCACCCTCACACACACACCCTCACTCACACACACTCACTCACACACACCCTCACTCGCACTCACCCTCACTCACACTCACCCTCACTCACACTCACCCTCACACACACCCTCACTCGCACTCACACACATTCACTCGCAATCACCCTCACTCACACTCGCCCTCACTCACTCACCCTCACACACCCACCCTCACTCACGCACACCCTCACTCACACTCGCCCTCACTCACACTCACCCTCACTCACACACACCCTCACTCGCACTCACACACTCACACACACTCACTCACACTCACCCTCACTCACACTCACCCTCACTCACACACATCCTCACTCTCACTCACCCTCACTCACACACACACATACCCTCAGTCACACACACCCTCACTCACACTCACCCTCACTCACACACATCCTCACTCTCACTCACCCTCACTCACACACTCACACATACCCTCAGTCACACACGCCCTTACTCGCACTCTCACACTCACTCGCACTCACCCTCACTCACACACATCCTCACTCTCACTCACCCTCACACACACCCTCACTCACACTCAGCCTCACTCACACACACCCTCACTCACACACCCTCACTCACACTCACCCTCACTCACACTCACCCTCACTCGCACTCACGCTCACTTGCACTCACCCTCGCACTCACCCTCACTCGCACTCACACTCACACTCACCCTCACTCACACACACCCTCACTCACACACACCCTCACTCGCACTCACACACACTCACACATTCACTCGCACACACCCTCACTCGCACACACCCTCACTCGCACACACCCTCACACACCCTCATTCACACTCACCCTCATTCACACTCACCCTCACTCAGACTCACCCTCACTCACAATCACCCTCACTCACACACACCCTCACTAGCACTCACACACTCACACACCCTCACTCACACACACCCTCACTCGCACTCACACACACTCACTCACACTCACCCTCACTCACGCACACCCTCACTCACACTCACCCTCACTGACACAAAGCCTCACTCGCACTCACACACCCTACTCACACACACCCTCACTCACACACACCCTCACTTGCACTCACACACACTCACTCACACTCACCCTCACTCACACACACCCTCACTCACACACACTCTCACTCGCACTCACACACACTCACACCCTCACTCGCACACACCCTCACTCGCACACACCCTCACTCGCACACACCCTCACACACCCTCATTCTCACTCACCCTCATTCACACTCACCCTCACACACACTCACACATACCCTCAGTCACACACACCCTCACTCGCACTCGCCCTCACTCACACACACCCTCATTAGCACTCACACACTCACACACTCACTCGCACTCACCCTCACTCACACTCACCCTCACTCACACACACCCTCACTCGCACTCACACACACTCACTCACACTCACCCTCACTCACGCACACCCTCACTCACACTCACCCTCACTGACACACACCCTCACAAGCACTCACACACCCTCACTCAAGCACACCCTCACTCGCACACACCCTCACACACGCTCATTCACACTCACTCTCACTCACGCTCACCCTCACTCACGCTCACCCTCACTTGCACTCACCCTCACTAGCACTCACCCTCACTAACACTCACCCTCACTCACACTCACCCTCACTCGCACTCACCCTCCCTCGCACTCACACTCACTCACACTCACCATCACCCTCACTCGCACTCACCCTCACTCGCACTCACCCTCACTCACACACACCCTCACTCGCAGTCACACACACACACTCACTCACACACCCTCACTCACACTCACCCTCACTCACACTCACCCTCACTCACACTCACCCTCACTTGCACTCACCCTCGCACTCACCCTCACTCGCACTCACACCCACACACACCCTCACTCACACTCACCCTCACTTGCACTCACCCTCACTTGCACTCACCCTCACTCACACTCACCCTCACTCACTCACCCTCACTCACACACACCCTCACTCACACACACCCTCACTCGCACTCAGCCTCACTCACACACTCACACATACCCTCAGTCACACACACCCTCACTCGCACTCACCCTCACTCACACACACACCCTCACTTGCACACACCCTCACTCACACACACCCTCACTCGCACACAACTTCACTCGCACTCACCCTCACTCACACACACCCTCACTCGCAGTCACACACACACACACTCACTCACACACACCCTCACTCACACTCACCCCACTCATGCACACCCTCACTCGCACACACCCTCACACACCCTCATTCACACTCAATCTCACTCACACTCACCCTCACTCACGCTCACCCTCACTCGCACTCACCCTCACTAGCACTCACCCTCACTCACACTCACCCTCACTCACACACACCCTCACTCACACACCATCACTCACGCACACCCTCACTCGCACACTCCCTCACACACCCTCATTCACACTCACCCTCACTCACACTCACCCTCACTCGCACTCACCCTCACTCGCACTCACCCTCACTCACACGCACCCTCACTCGCACTCACCCTCACTCGCACTCACTCTCAATCACACTCACCCTCACTCACACACACCCTCACTCGCACTCACACACTCACACACACTCACTCGCACTCACCCTCACTCACACACACCCTCACTCTCACTCACCCTCACTCACAAACTCACACATACCCTCAGTCACACACACCCTCACTCGCACTCACCCTCACACACACACACCCTCACTCGCACACACCCTCACTCGCACACACCCTCACACACACACCCTCACTCGCACTCACCCTCACTCGCACTCACCCTCACTCACACTCACCCTCACTCGCACTCACCCTCACTCACACTCACCCTCACTCACACTCACCCTCACACACTCACCCTCACTCACAGACACCCTCACTCACACACACCCTCACACACACACTCACTCGCACTCACACACTCACACACACTCACTCGCACTCACCCTCACTCACACACATCCTCACTCTCACTCACCCTCACTCACACTCACACACATCCTCACTCTCACTCACCCTCACTCACACACTCACACATACCCTCAGTCACACACACCCTCACTCGCACTCTCCCTCACACACACACACCCTCACACACACACCCTCACTCGCACTCACCCTCACTCGCACTCACCCTCACACACACACCCTCACTCACACACACTCACTCACACACACCCTCACTCGCACTCACCCTCACTCACACTCACCCTCACTCACACTCACCCTCACACACACCCTCACTCGCACTCACACACATTCACTCGCAATCACCCTCACTCACACTCGCCCTCACTCACTCACCCTCACACACCCACCCTCACTCACGCACACCCTCACTCACACTCGCCCTCACTCACACTCACCCTCACTCACACACACCCTCACTCGCACTCACACACTCACACACACTCACTCACACTCACCCTCACTCACACACATCCTCACTCTCACTCACCCTCACTCACACACACACATACCCTCAGTCACACACACCCTCACTCACACTCACCCTCACTCACACACATCCTCACTCTCACTCACCCTCACTCACACACTCACACATACCCTCAGTCACACACGCCCTTACTCGCACTCTCACACTCACTCACACTCACCCTCACTCACACTCACCCTCACTCACACACATCCTCACTCTCACTCACCCTCACACACACCCTCACTCACACTCAGCCTCACTCACACACACCCTCACTCACACACCCTCACTCACACTCACCCTCACTCACACTCACCCTCACTCGCACTCACCCTCACTTGCACTCACCCTCGCACTCACCCTCACTCGCACTCACACTCACACTCACCCTCACTCACACACACCCTCACTCACACACACCCTCACTCGCACTCACACACACTCACACATTCACTCGCACACACCCTCACTCGCACACACCCTCACTCGCACACACCCTCACACACCCTCATTCACACTCACCCTCATTCACACTCACCCTCAGTCAGACTCACCCTCACTCACAATCACCCTCACTCACACACACCCTCACTAGCACTCACACACTCACACACCCTCACTCGTGCACACCCTCACTCTCACACACCCTCACACACCCTCACTCACACTCACCCTCACTCACACTCACCCTCACTCACACTCACCCTCACTTGCACTAACCCTCACTCACACTCACCCTCACTCACACTCACCCTCACTCACACACACCCTCACTCGCACTCACCCTCACTCACACACACCCTCACTCGCACTCACCCTCACTCACACACTCACACATACCCTCAGTCACACACACCCTCACTCGCACTCACCCTCACTCACACACACACCCTCACTTGCACACACCCTCACTCACACACCCTCACTCGCACACAACCTCACTCGCACTCACCCTCACTCACACACACCCTCACTCGCAGTCACACACACACACACTCACTCACACACACCCTCACTCACACTCACCCCACTCATGCACACCCTCACTCGCACACACCCTCACACACCCTCATTCACACTCACTCTCACTCACACTCACCCTCACTCACGCTCACCCTCACTCGCACTCACCCTCACTAGCACTCACCCTCACTAACACTCACCCTCACTCACACTCACCCTCACTCGCACTCACCCTCCCTCGCACAAACCCTCACTCACACTCACCCTCACCCTCACCCTCACTCTCACTCACCCTCACTTGCACTCACACTCACTCACACACACCCTCACTCGCACTCACACATACACACACTCACTCACACACACCCTCACTCACAGTCACCCTCACTCACACTCACCCTCACTCGCACTCACCCTCACTTGCACTCACCCTCGCACTCACCCTCACTCGCACTCACACTCACACACACCCTCACTCACACTCACCCTCACTCACACACACCCTCACTCACACACACCCTCACTCGCACTCACACACACACACCCTCACTCACACACACCCTCACTCACACACGCCCTCACTCACACACACCCTCACTCGCACTCACACACACTCACTCACACTCACCCTCACTCACGCACACCCTCACTCACACTCACCCTCACTGACACAAAGCCTCACTCGCACTCACACACCCTACTCACACACACCCTCACTCACACACACCCTCACTTGCACTCACACACACTCACTCACACTCACCCTCACTCACACACACCCTCACTCACACACACCCTCACTCGCACTCACACACACTCACACCCTCACTCGCACACACCCTCACTCGCACACACCCTCACTCGCACACACCCTCACACACCCTCATTCACACACCCTCATTCACACTCACCCTCACTCAGACTCACCCTCACTCACAATCACCCTCACTCACACACACCCTCACTAGCACTCACACACTCACACACCCTCACTCGCGCACACCCTCACTCTCACACACCCTCACACACCCTCACTCACACTCACCCTCACTCACACTTACCCTCACTCACACTCACCCTCACTTGCACTAACCCTCACTCACACTCACCCTCACTCACACTCACCCTCAATCACACACACCCTCACTCGCACTCACCCTCACTCACACACACCCTCACTCGCACTCACCCTCACTCACACACTCACACATACCTTCAGTCACACATACCCTCACTCGCACTCACCCTCACTCACACACTCACCCTCACTTGCACACACCCTCACTCACACACGCACACCCTCACACACACCCTCACTCGCACACATCCTCACTCGCACTCACCCTCACTCACACTCACCCTCAGTCACACACACCCTCACTTGCACTCACCCTCACACACACACACACACC